>NC_090934.1:1158934129-1159237159 GCF_040938575.1 Ambystoma mexicanum
CTATAGGGAGGGTCTCAAGTTTGATATTAGAAGCATTGAGATATCACATCTCATGATAAAGGAAGGGTTTTAGGATTGGAATGGGAAGTATTTGGATATCACATCTCATGCTAAAGGAAGAGTCTCAGGTTTGGAAGGGGAAGGATTTGGATATCATATCCCATGTTATAGGACGGGTCCCAGGTTTGGTATTAGAAGCATTGAGATATCACAAATCATGGTATAGGAAGGGTCTCAGGGTTGGAATGGGAAGGAGTTGGATATCACATCTCATCCAATAGGAAGGGTCTCAGGTTTGGAATGGGAAGGAGTTGGATATCACATCTCATGCCAAAGGGAGGGTCTCAGGTTTGGAAGGGGAAGGATTTGGATATTACATCTCGTGTTATAGGAATGATCTCAGGTTTGGTATTAGAAGCATTGAGATATCAAATCTCATGCTATAGGAAGGGTCTCAGGATTGGAATGGGAAGTAGTTGGATATCACATCTCATGCTATAGGAAGGGTCTCAGGTTTGGTATAAGCATTGAGATATCACATCTCATGCTATAGGACGGGTCTCAGGATTGGAATGGAAGGAGTTGGATATCACATCTCATGTTATAGGAAGGATCCCAGGTTTGGTATTAGAAGGATTGAGACATCACATCTCATGCTATAGGAAGGGTCTCAGGATTGGAATGGGAAGGAGTTGGATATCACATCTCATGCTATATGAAGGGTCTCAGGTTTGGTATAAGCATTGAGATATCACATCTCATGCTATAGGAAGGGTCTCAGGATTGGAATGGGAAGTAGTTGTATATGACATCTCATGCCATAGGAAGGGTCTCAGGTTTGGTATGAGCATTGAGATATCACTTCTCATGCTATAGGAAGTGTCTCAGGATTGGAATGGGAAGGAGTTGGATATCACATCTCATGTTATAGGAAGGATCTCAGGTTTGGTATTAGAAGCATTGAGACATCACATCTCATGCTATAGGAAGGTTCTCAGGATTGGAATGGGAAGGAGTTGGATATCACATCTCATGCTAAAGGAAGGGTCTCAGGTTTGGTAGAATCATTGAGATATCACATCTCATGCTATAGGAAGGGTCTCAGGATTGGAATGGGAAGGAGTTGGATATCACATCTCATGTTATAGGAAGGATCTCAGGTTTGGTATTAGAAGCATTGAGACATCACATCTCATGCTATAGGAAGGTCTCAGGATTGGAATGGGAAGGAGTTGGATATCACATATGCTATAGGAAGGGTCTCAGGTTTGGTATAAGCATTGAGATATCACATCTCATGCTATCGGAAGGGTCTCAGGGTTGGAATGGGAAGGAGTTGGATATCCCATCTCACGTTATAGGAAGAGTCTCAGGTTTGGTATTAGAAGCATTGAGATATCACATCTCATGCTATAGGAAGTGTCTCAGGATTGGAATGGGAAGGACTTGGATATCACATCTCATGCTATAGGGAGGGTCTCAAGTTTGATATTAGAAGCATTGAGATATCACATCTCATGCTATAGGAAGGGTCTCACGATTGGAATGGGAAGGAGTTGGATATCACATCTCATGTTATAGGAAGGATCTCATGTTTGGTATAAGCAGTGAGATATCACATCTCTGCTATAGGAAGGGTCTCAGGATTGGAATGGGAAGGACTTGGATATCACATCTCATGCTATAGGGAGGGTCTCAAGTTTGATATTAGAAGCATTGAGATATCACATCTCATGATAAAGGAAGGGTTTTAGGATTGGAATGGGAAGTATTTGGATATCACATCTCATGCTAAAGGAAGAGTCTCAGGTTTGGAAGGGGAAGGATTTGGATATCATATCCCATGTGATAGGACGGGTCCCAGGTTTGGTATTAGAAGCATTGAGATATCACATCTCATGGTATAGGAAGGGTCTCAGGGTTGGAATGGGAAGGAGTTGGATATCACATCTCATCCAATAGGAAGGGTCTCAGGTTTGGCATGGGAAGGAGTTGGATATCACATCTCATGCCAAAGGGAGGGTCTCAGGTTTGGAAGGGGAAGGATTTGGATATTACATCTCGTGTTATAGGAATGATCTCAGGTTTGGTATTAGAAGCATTGAGATATCAAATCTCATGCTATAGGAAGGGTCTCAGGATTGGAATGGGAAGTAGTTGGATATCACATCTCATGCTATAGGAAGGGTCTCAGGTTTGGTATAAGCATTGAGATATCACATCTCATGCTATAGGACGGGTCTCAGGATTGGAATGGAAGGAGTTGGATATCACATCTCATGTTATAGGAAGGATCTCAGGTTTGGTATTAGAAGGATTGAGACATCACATCTCATGCTATAGGAAGGGTCTCAGGATTGGAATGGGAAGGAGTTGGATATCACATCTCATGCGATAGGGAGGGTCTCACGTTTGGAAAGGGAAGGAGTTGGATATCACATTTAATGTTAGAGGTAGGATCTCAGGTTTGGTATTAGAGGCATTGAGATATCACATCTCATGCTATCAGAAGTGTCTCAGGATTGGAATGGGAAGGAGTTGGATATCACATCTCATGCTAAAGGGAGGGTCTCAGGTTTGGAAGGGGAAGGATTTGGATATCACATCTCATGTTATAGGAAGGATCTCAGGTTTGGTATTAGAAGCATTGAGATATGACATCTCATGCTATTGGAAGGATCTCAGGTTTGGTATTAGAGGCATTGAGATATCACATCTCATGCTAAAGGGAGGGTCTCAGGTTTGGAAGGGGAAGGATTTGGATATCACATCTCTTATTATAGGAAGGATCACAAGTTTGGTATTAGAAGCATTGAGATATCACATCTCATGCTATCGGAAGGTTCTCAGGATTGGAATGGGAAGGAGTTGGATATCACATCTCATGCTAAAGGGAGGGTCTCAGGTTTGGAAGGGGAAGGATTTGGATATTACATCTCGTGTTATAGGAATGATCTCAGGTTTGGTATTAGAAGTATTGAGATATCACATCTCATGCTATCGGAAGTGTCTCAGGATTGGAATGGGAAGGACTTGGATATCACATCTCATGCTAAAGGGAGGGTCTCAGGTTTGGAAGGGGAAGGATTTGGATATTACATCTCGTGTTATAGGAATGATCTCAGGTTTGGTATTAGAAGCATTGAGATATCACATCTCATGCTATCGGAAGTGTCTCAGGATTGGAATGGGAAGGAGTTGGATATCACATCTCATGCTAAAGGGAGGGTCTCAGGTTTGGAAGGGGAAGGATTTGGATATCACATCTCATGTTATAGGAAGGATCTCAGGTTTGGTATTAGAAGCATTGAGATATGACATCTCATGCTATTGGAAGGATCTCAGGTTTGGTATTAGAGGCATTGAGATATCACATCTCATGCTAAAGGGAGGGTCTCAGGTTTGGAAGGGGAAGGATTTGGATATCACATCTCTTATTATAGGAAGGATCACAAGTTTGGTATTAGAAGCATTGAGATATCACATCTCATGCTATCGGAAGGGTCTCAGGATTGGAATGGGAAGGAGTTGGATATCACATCTCATGCTATAGGAAGGGTCTCAGGTTTGGAAAGGGAAGGAGTTGGATATCACATCTCATGTTATAGGAAGAGTCTCGGGTTTGGTATAAGCATTGAGATATCACATCTCTGCTATCGGAGGTGTCTCAGGATTGGGATGGGAAGGAATTGGATATCACATCTCATGCTATAGGAAGGGTATCAGGTTTGGAACGGGAAGGAGTTGGATATCCCATCTCATGTTATAGGGCGGGTCTCAGGTTTGATAATAGAAGCATTGAGATATCACATCGCATGCTTTAGGAAGGGTCTCAGGTTTGGAATGGGAAGGATTTGGATATCACATTTCATGTCATAGGAAGGATCTCAGGTTTGGTATTAGAAGCATTGATATGTCACATCTCATGCTATAGGAATGGTCTCAGGATTGGAATGGGTAGGAGTTGTATATTACATTCTTGCTATAGGAAGGGTCTCATGTTTGGAATGGGAAGCAGTTGGATATCACATATGCTATAGGAAGTGTCTCAGGTTTGGAACGGGAATGAGTTGAATATCACATCTCTTGTTATAGGAAGGGTCTCAGGTTTGGTATAAGCATTGAGATATCACATCTCTGCTATCGGAAGTGGCTCAGGATTGGAATGGGAAGGAGTTGGATATCCCATCTCATGTTATAGGACGGGTCTCTGGTTTGGTATAAGCATTGAGATATCACATCTCCTGCTATAGGAAGGGTCTCAGGATTGGAATGGGAAGGAGTTGGATATCCCATCTCATGTTATAGGACGGGTCTCTGGTTTGGTATAAGCATTGAGATATCACATCTCATGCTATAGGAAGGGTCTGAGGATTGGAATGGGAAGGATTTGGATATCACATCTCATGCTATAGGAAGGGTCTCAGGTTTGGTATACGCATGGAGATATCACTTCTCATGCTATAGGAAGGGTCTCAGGATTGGAATGGGAAGGAGTTGGATATCACATCTCATGCTATAGGAAGGGTCTCAGGTTTGGTATAAGCATGGAGATATCACTTCTCATGCTATAGGTTGGGTCTCAGGATTGGAATGGGAAGGAGTTGGATATCACATCTCATGTTATAGGAAGGATCTCAGGTTTGGTATTAGAAGCATTGAGATATCACATCTCATGCTATCAGAAGGGTCTCAGGATTGGAATGGGAAGGAGTTGGATATCACATCTCATGCTAAAGGGAGGGTCTCAGGTTTGGAAGGGGAAGGATTTGGATATCACATCTCATGTTATCGGAAGGATCTCAGGTTTGGTATTAGAAGTATTGAGATATCATATCTCATGCTATAGGAAGGGTCTCAGGACTGGAATGGGAAGGAGTTGGATATCACATCTCATGCTAAATGAAGGGTCTCAGGTTTGGGAGAAGCATTGAGATATCACATCTCATGCTATAGGAAGGGTCTCAGGATTGGAATGGGAAGGACTTAGATATCACATATCATGCTATAGGGAGGGTCTCAGTTTTGATATTAGAAGCATTGAGATATCACATCTCATGCTATCGGAAGTGTCTCAGGATTGGAATGGGAAGGAGCTGGATATCACATCTCATGCTAAAGGAAGGGTCTCAGGTTTGGAACGGGAAGGAGTTGGATATCACATCTCATGTTATAGGAAGGGTCTCAGGTTTGGTATAAGCATTGAGATATCACATCTCTGCTATCGGAAGTGTCTCAGGATTGGAATGGGAAGGAGTTGGATATCCCATCTCATGTTATAGGATGGGTCTCAGGTTTGTTATTAGAATCATTGAGATATCATATTGCATGCTGTTAGAAGGGTCTAAGGATTGGAATGGGAAGGACTTGGATATCACATCTCATGCTATAGATAGGCTCTCAGGTTTGGAACGGGAAGGAGTTGGATATCACATTTCATGTTAGAGGAAGGATCTCAGGTTTGGTATTAGAAGCATTGAGATATCACATCTCATGCTATAGGAAGGGTCTCAGGATTGGAATGGGAAGGACTTGGATATCACATCTCATGCTATAGATAGGCTCTCAGGTTTGGAAAGGGAAGGAGTTGGATATCACATCTCATGCTATAGTAAGGGTCTCAGGATTGGAATGGGAAGTAGTTGGATATCACATCTCATGCTATAGGAAGGGTCTCAGGTTTGGTATAAGCATTGAGATATCACATCTCATGCTATAGGACGGGACTCAGGATTGGAATGGAAGGAGTTGGATATCACATCTCATGTTATAGGAAGGATCTCAGGTTTGGTATTAGAAGCATTGAGAAATCACATCTCATGCTATAGGAAGGGTCTCAGGATTGGAATGGGAAGGAGTTGGATATCACATCTCATGCTATAGGAAGGGTCTCAGGTTTGGTATAAGCATTGAGATATCATATCTCATGCTATAGGAAGGGTCTCAGGATTGGAATGGGAAGGAGTTGTATATGACATCTCATGCCGTAGGAAGGGTCTCAGGTTTGGTATAAGCATTGAGATATAACATCTCTGCTATCGGAAGGGTCTCAGGCTTGGAATGGGAAGGAGTTGGATATCCCATCTCATGTTATAGGAAGAGTCTCAGCTTTGGTATTAGAAGCATTGAGATATCACATCTCATGCTATAGGAAGTGTCTCAGGATTGGAATGGGAAGGACTTGGATATCACATCTCATGCTATAGGGAGGGTGTCAAGTTTGATATTAGAAGCATTGAGATATCACATCTCATGCTATAGGAAGGGTCTCAGGATTGGAATGGGAAGGAGTTGGATATCACATCTCATGCTATAGGAAGGGTCTCAGGTTTGGTATAAGCAGTGAGATATCACATCTCATGCTATAGGAAGGGTCTCAGGATTGGAATGGGAAGGAGTTGGATATCACATCTCATGTTATAGGAAGGATCTCAGGTTTGGTATAAGCATTGAGATATCACATCTCTGCTATCGGAAGGGTCTCAGTATTGGAATGGGAAGGAGTTGGATATTCCCATCTCATGTTATAGGAAGGGTCTCAGGATTGGAATGGGAAGGAGTTGGATATCACATCTCATGCTATAGGAAGGGTCTCAGGTTTGGAACGGGAAGGAGTTGGATATCCCATCTCATGTTATAGGACGGGTCTCAGGTTTGATATTAGAAGCATTGAGATATCACATCGCATGCTGTAAGAAGGGTCTCAGGTTTGGAATGGGAAGGATTTGGATATCACATTTCATGTCATAGGAAGGATCTCAGGTTTGGTATTAGAAGCATTGATATATCACATCTCATGCTATAGGAATGGTCTCAGGATTGGAATGGGTAGGAGTTGGATATTACATTCTTGCTATAGGAAGGGTCTCATGTTTGGAATGGGAAGGAGTTGGATATCACATATGCTATAGGAAGTGTCTCAGGTTTGGAACGGGAATGAGTTGGATATCACATCTCATGTTATAGGAAGGGTCTCAGGTTTGGTATAAGCATTGAGATATCACATCTCTGCTATCGGAAGTGGCTCAGGATTGGAATGGGAAGGAGTTGGATATCCGATCTCATGTTATAGAACGGGTCTCTGGTTTGGTATAAGCATTGAGATATCACATCTCATGCTATAGGAAGGGTCTCAGGATTGGAATGGGAAGGATTTGGATATCACATCTCATGCTATAGGAAGGGTCTCAGGTTTGGTATAAGCATGGAGATATCACTTCTCATGCTATAGGAAGGGTCTCAGGATTGGAATGGGAAGGAGTTGGATATCACATCTCATGCCGTAGGAAGGGTCTCAGGTTTGGTATAAGCATTGAGATATCACATCTCATGCTATAGGACGGGACTCAGGATTGGAATGGAAGGAGTTGGATATCACATCTCATGTTATAGGAAGGATCTCAGGTTTGGTATTAGAAGCATTGAGAAATCACATCTCATGCTATAGGAAGGGTCTCAGGATTGGAATGGGAAGGAGTTGGATATCACATCTCATGATATAGGAAGGGTCTCAGGTTTGGTATAAGCATTGAGATATCATATCTCATGCTATAGGAAGGGTCACAGGATTGGAATGGGAAGGAGTTGTATATGACATCTCATGCCGTAGGAAGGGTCTCAGGTTTGGTATAAGCATTGAGATATAACATCTCTGCTATCGGAAGGGTCTCAGGCTTGGAATGGGAAGGAGTTGGATATCCCATCTCATGTTATAGGAAGAGTCTCAGGTTTGGTATTAGAAGCATTGAGATATCACATCTCATGCTATAGGAAGTGTCTCAGGATTGGAATGGGAAGGACTTGGATATCACATCTCATGCTATAGGGAGGGTCTCAAGTTTGATATTAGAAGCATTGAGATATCACATCTCATGCTATAGGAAGGGTCTCAGGATTGGAATGGGAAGGAGTTGGATATCAAATCTCATGCTATAGGAAGGGTCTCAGGTTTGGTATAAGCAGTGAGATATCACATCTCATGCTATGGGAAGGGTCTCAGGATTGGAATGGGAAGGAGTTGGATATCACATCTCATGTTATAGGAAGGATCTCAGGTTTGGTATAAGCATTGAGATATCACATCTCTGCTATCGGAAGGGTCTCAGGATTGGAATGGGAAGGAGTTGGATATTCCCATCTCATGTTATAGGAAGGGTCTCAGGATTGGAATGGGAAGGAGTTGGATATCACATCTCATGCTATAGGAAGGGTCTCAGGTTTGGAAAGGGAAGGAGTTGGATATCCCATCTCATGTTATAGGACGGGTCTCAGGTTTGATATTAGAAGCATTGAGATATCACATCGCATGCTGTAAGAAGGGTCTCAGGTTTGGAATGGGAAGGATTTGGATATCACATTTCATGTCATAGGAAGGATCTCAGGTTTGGTATTAGAAGCATTGATATATCACATCTCATGCTATAGGAATGGTCTCAGGATTGGAATGGGTAGGAGTTGGATATTACATTCTTGCTATAGGAAGGGTCTCATGTTTTGAATGGGAAGGAGTTGGATATCACATATGCTATAGGAAGTGTCTCAGGTTTGGAACGGGAATGAGTTGGATATCCCATCTCATGTTATAGGAAGGGTCTCAGGTTTGGTATAAGCATTGAGATATCACATCTCTGCTATCGGAAGTAGCTCAGGATTGGAATGGAAAGGAGTTGGATAGCCGATCTCATGTTATACGACGGGTCTCTGGTTTGGTATAAGCATTGAGATATCACATCTCATGCTATAGGAAGGGTCTCAGGATTGGAATGGGAAGGATTTGTATATCACATCTCATGCTACAGGAAGGGTCTCAGGTTTGGTATAAGCATGGAGATATCACTTCTCATGCTATAGGAAGGGTCTCAGGATTGGAATGGGAAGGAGTTGGATATCACATCTCATGCTATAGGAAGGGTCTCAGGTTTGGTATAAGCATGGAGATATCACTTCCCATGCTATAGGAAGGGTCTCAGGATTGGAATGGGAAGGAGTTGGATATCACATCTCATGTTATAGGAAGGATCTCAGGTTTGGTATTAGAAGCATTGAGATATCACATCTCATGCTATCGGAAGGGTCTCAGGTTTGGAACGGGAAGGAGTTGGATATCACATCTCATATTATAGGAAGAGTCTAAGGTTTGGTATAAGCATTGAGATATCACATCTCTGCTATCGGAGGTGTCTCAGGATTGGGATGGGAAGGAATTGGATATCACATCTCATGCTATAGGAAGGGTATCAGGTTTGGAACGGGAAGGAGTTGGATATCCCATCTCATGTTATAGGACGGGTCTCAGGTTTGATATAAGAAGCATTGAGATATCACATCATGCTGTAGGAAGGGTCTCATGTTTGGAATGGGAAGGAGTTGGATATCACATATGCTATAGGAAGTGTCTCAGGTTTGGAATGGGAATGAGTTGGATATCACATCTCATGTTATAGGAAGGGTCTCAGGTTTGGTATAAGCATTGAGATATCACATCTCTGCTATCGGAAGTGGCTCAGGATTGGAATGGGAAGGAGTTGGATATCCCATCTCATGTTATAGGACGGGTCTCAGGTTTGGTATACGCATGGAGATATCACTTCTCATGCTATAGGAAGGGTCTCAGGATTGGAAAAGGAAGGAGTTGGATATCACATCTCATGCTATAGGAAGGATCTCAGGTTTGGTATTAGAAGCATTGAGATATCACATCTCATGCTATCAGAAGGGTCTCAGGATTGGAATGGGAAGGAGTTGGATATCACATCTCATGCTAAAGGGAGGGTCTCAGGTTTGGAATGGGAAGGATTTGGATATCACATCTCATGTTATCGGAAGGATCTCAGGTTTGGTATTAGAAGTATTGAGATATCATATCTCATGCTATAGGAAGGGTCTCAGTACTGGAATGGGAAGGAGTTGGATATCACATCTCATGCTAAAGGAAGGGCCTCAGGTTTGGTAGAAGCATTGAGATATCACATCTCATGCTATAGGAAGGGTCTCAGGATTGGAATGGGAAGGACTTAGATATCACATATCATGCTATAGGGAGGGTCTCAGTTTTGATATTAGAAGCATTGAGATATCACATCTTATGCTATCGGAAGTGTCTCAGGATTGGAATGGGAAGGAGCTGGATATCACATCTCATGCTAAAGGAAGGGTCTCAGGTTTGGAACGGGAAGGAGTTGGATATCACATCTCATGTTATAGGAAGGGTCTCAGGTTTGGTATAAGCATTGAGATATCACATCTCTGCTATCGGATGTGTCTCAGGATTGGAATGGGAAGGAGTTGGATATCCAATCTCATGCTATAGGAAGGGTCTCAGGATTGGAATGGGAAGTAGTTGGATATCACATCTCATGCTATAGGAAGGGTCTCAGGTTTGGTATAAGCATTGAGATATCACATCTCATGCTATAGGACGGGTCTCAGGATTGGAATGGAAGGAGTTGGATATCACATCTCATGCTATAGGAAGGGTCTCAGGATTGGAATGGGAAGTAGTTGGATATCACATCTCATGCTATAGGAAGGGTCTCAGGTTTGGTATTAGAAGCATTGAGATATCACATCTCATGCTATAGGAAGGGTCTCAGGATTGGAATGGGAAGGACTTGGATATCACATCTCATGCTATAGATAGGCTCTCAGGTTTGGAAAGGGAAGGAGTTGGATATCACATCTCATGCTATAGGAAGGGTCTCAGGATTGGAATGGGAAGTAGTTGGATATCACATCTCATGCTATAGGAAGGGTCTCAGGTTTGGTATAAGCATTGAGATATCACATCTCATGCTATAGGAAGGGTCTCAGGATTGGAATGGGAAGGAGTTGTATATGACATCTCATGCCGTAGGAAGGGTCTCAGGTTTGGTATAAGCATTGAGATATCACTTCTCATGCTATAGGAAGTGTCTCAGGATTGGAATGGGAAGGAGTTGGATATCACATCTCATGTTATAGGAAGGATCTCAGGTTTGGTATTAGAAGCATTGAGACATCACATCTCATGCTATAGGAAGGGTCTCAGGATTGGAATGGGAAGGAGTTGGATATCACCTCTCATGCTAAAGGGAGGGTCTAAGGTTTGGAAGGGGAAGGATTTGGATATTACATCTCGTGTTATAGGAATGATCTCAGGTTTGGTATAAGCATTGAGATATCACATCTCTGCTATCGGATGTGTCTCAGGATTGGAATGGGAAGGAGTTGGATATCCAATCTCATGCTATAGATAGGCTCTCAGGTTTGGAAAGGGAAGGAGTTGGATATCACATCTCATGCTATAGGAAGGGTCTCAGGATTGGAATGGGAAGTAGTTGGATATCACATCTCATGCTATAGGAAGGGTCTCAGGTTTGGTATAAGCATTGAGATATCACCTCTTATTCTATAGGATGGGTCTCAGGATTGGAATGGAAGGAGTTGGATATCACATCTCATGCTATAGGAAGGGTCTCAGGATTGGAATGGGGAGTAGTTGGATATCACATCTCATGCTATAGGAAGGGTCTCAGGTTTGGTATTAGAAGCATTGAGATATCACATCTCATGCTATAGGAAGGGTCTCAGGATTGGAATGGGAAGGACTTGGATATCACATCTCATGCTATAGATAGGCTCTCAGGTCTGGAAAGGGAAGGAGTTGGATATCACATCTCATGCTATAGGAAGGGTCTCAGGATTGGAATGGGAAGTAGTTGGATATCACATCTCATGCTATAGGAAGGGTCTCAGGTTTGGTATAAGCATTGAGATATCACATCTCATGCTATAGGAAGGGTCTCAGGATTGGAATGGAAGGAGTTGGATATCACATCTCATGCTATAGGAAGGGTCTCAGGATTGGAATGGGAAGTAGTTGGATATCACATCTCATGCTATAGGAAGGGTCTCAGGTTTGGTATTAGAAGCATTGAGATATCACATCTCATGCTATAGGAAGGGTCTCAGGTTTGGAAAGGGAAGGAGTTGGATATCACATCTCATGCTATAGGAAGGGTCTCAGGATTGGAATGGGAAGTAGTTGGATATCACATCTCATGCTATAGGAAGGGTCTCAGGTTTGGTATAAGCATTGAGATATCACATCTCATGCTATAGGAAGGGTCTCAGGATTGGAATGGGAAGGAGTTGTATATGACATCTCATGCCGTAGGAAGGGTCTCAGGTTTGGTATAAGCATTGAGATATCACTTCTCATGCTATAGGAAGTGTCTCAGGATTGGAATGGGAAGGAGTTGGATATCACATCTCATGTTATAGGAAGGATCTCAGGTTTGGTATTAGAAGCATTGAGACATCACATCTCATGCTATAGGAAGGGTCTCAGGATTGGAATGGGAAGGAGTTGGATATCACATCACATGCTAAAGGGAGGGTCTCAGGTTTGGAAGGGGAAGGATTTGGATATTACATCTCGTGTTATAGGAATGATCTCAGGTTTGGTATTAGAAGCATTGAGATATCACATCTCATGCTATCGGAAGGATCTCAGGTTTGGTGTTAGAAGCATTGAGATATCAAATCTCATGCTATAGGAAGGGTCTCAGGATTGGAATGGGAAGGAGTTGGATATCACATCTCATGCTATAGGAAGGGTCTCAGCATTGGAATGGGAAGGAGTTGTATATGACATCTCATGCCACGGGAAGGGTCTCAGGTTTGGTATAAGCATTGAGATATCACATCTCTGCTATCGGAAGGGTCTCAGGATTGGAATGGGAAGGAGTTGGATATCCCATCTTATGTTATAGGAAGGGTCTCAGGTTTGGTATTAGAAGCATTGAGATATCACATCTCATGCTATAGGAAGGGTCTCAGGATTGGAATGGGAAGGAGTTGGATATCACATCTCATGCTAAAGGGAGGGTCTCAGGTTTGGAAGGGGAAGGATTTGGATATCACATCTCATGTTATAGGAAGGATCTCAGGTTTGGTATCAGAAGCATTGAGATATGACATCTCATGCTATTGGAAGGATCTCAGGTTTGGTATTAGAGGCATTGAGAAATCACATCTCATGCTAAAGGGAGGGTCTCAGGTTTGGAAGGGGAAGGATTTGGATATCACATCTCATGCTATAGGAAGGGTCTCAGGTTTGGAACGGGACGGAGTTGGATATCCCATCTCATGTTATAGGACGGGTCTCAGGTTTGATATTAGAAGCATTGAGATATCACATCGCATGCTGTAGGAAGGGTCTCAGGTTTGGAATGGGAAGGATTTGGATATCACATCTCATGCTAAAGGAAGGGTCTCAGGTCTGGAACGGGAAGGAGTTGGATATCACATCTCATGTTATAGAAAGAGTCTCAGGTTTGGTATAAGCATTGAGATATCACATCTCTGCTATCGGAGGTGTCTCAGGATTGGGATGGGAAGGAATTGGATATCACATCTCATGCTATAGGAAGGGTCTCAGGTTTGGAACGGGAAGGAGTTGGATATCCCATCTCATGTTATAGGACGGGTCTCAGGTTTGATATTAGAAGCATTGAGATATCACATTGCATGCTGTAGGAAGGGTCTCAGGTTTGGAATGGGAAGGATTTGGATATCACATTTCATGTCATAGGAAGGATCTCAGGTTTGGTATTAGAAGCATTGATATATCACATCTCAAGCTATAGGAATGGTCTCAGGATTGGAATGGGTAGGAGTTGGATATTACATTCTTGCTATAGGAAGGGTCTCATGTTTGGAATGGGAAGGAGTTGGATATCACATCTCATGTTATAGGAAGGGTCTCAGGTTTGGTATAAGCATTGAGATATCACATCTCTGCTATCGGAAGTGGCTCAGGATTGGAATGGGAAGGAGTTGGATATCCCATCTCATGTTATAGGACGGGTCTCTGGTTTGGTATAAGCATTGAAATATCACATCTCATGCTATAGGAAGGGTCTCAGGATTGGAATGGGAAGGATTTGGATATCACATCTCATGCTATAGGAAGGGTCTCAGGTTTGGTATACGCATGGAGATATCACTTCTCATGCTATAGGAAGGGTCTCAGGATTGGAATGGGAAGGAGTTGGATATCACATCTCATGCTATAGGAAGGGTCTCAGGTTTGGAACGGGAAGGAGTTGGATATCCCATCTCATGTTATAGGACGGGTCTCAGGTTTGATATAAGAAGCATTGAGATATCACATCATGCTGTAGGAAGGGTCTCATGTTTGGAATGGGAAGGAGTTGGATATCACATATGCTATCGGAAGTGGCTCAGGATTGGAATGGGAAGGAGTTGGATATCCCATCTCATGTTATAGGACGGGTCTCAGGTTTGGTATACGCATGGAGATATCACTTCTCATGCTATAGGAAGGCTCTCAGGATTGGAAAAGGAAGGAGTTGGATATCACATCTCATGCTATAGGAAGGATCTCAGGTTTGGTATTAGAAGCATTGAGATATCACATCTCATGCTATCAGAAGGGTCTCAGGATTGGAATGGGAAGGAGTTGGATATCACATCTCATGCTAAAGGGAGGGTCTCAGGTTTGGAATGGGAAGGATTTGGATATCACATCTCATGTTATCGGAAGGATCTCAGGTTTGGTATTAGAAGTATTGAGATATCATATCTCATGCTATAGGAAGGGTCTCAGTACTGGAATGGGAAGGAGTTGGATATCACATCTCATGCTAAAGGAAGGGCCTCAGGTTTGGTAGAAGCATTGAGATATCACATCTCATGCTATAGGAAGGGTCTCAGGATTGGAATGGGAAGGACTTAGATATCACATATCATGCTATAGGGAGGGTCTCAGTTTTGATATTAGAAGCATTGAGATATCACATCTTATGCTATCGGAAGTGTCTCAGGATTGGAATGGGAAGGAGCTGGATATCACATCTCATGCTAAAGGAAGGGTCTCAGGTTTGGAACGGGAAGGAGTTGGATATCACATCTCATGTTATAGGAAGGGTCTCAGGTTTGGTATAAGCATTGAGATATCACATCTCTGCTATCGGATGTGTCTCAGGATTGGAATGGGAAGGAGTTGGATATCCAATCTCATGCTATAGGAAGGGTCTCAGGATTGGAATGGGAAGTAGTTGGATATCACATCTCATGCTATAGGAAGGGTCTCAGGTTTGGTATAAGCATTGAGATATCACATCTCATGCTATAGGACGGGTCTTAGGATTGGAATGGAAGGAGTTGGATATCACATCTCATGCTATAGGAAGGGTCTCAGGATTGGAATGGGAAGTAGTTGGATATCACATCTCATGCTATAGGAAGGGTCTCAGGTTTGGTATTAGAAGCATTGAGATATCACATCTCATGCTATAGGAAGGGTCTCAGGATTGGAATGGGAAGGACTTGGATATCACATCTCATGCTATAGATAGGCTCTCAGGTTTGGAAAGGGAAGGAGTTGGATATCACATCTCATGCTATAGGAAGGGTCTCAGGATTGGAATGGGAAGTAGTTGGATATCACATCTCATGCTATAGGAAGGGTCTCAGGTTTGGTATAAGCATTGAGATATCACATCTCATGCTATAGGAAGGGTCTCAGGATTGGAATGGGAAGGAGTTGTATATGACATCTCATGCCGTAGGAAGGGTCTCAGGTTTGGTATAAGCATTGAGATATCACTTCTCATGCTATAGGAAGTGTCTCAGGATTGGAATGGGAAGGAGTTGGATATCACATCTCATGTTATAGGAAGGATCTCAGGTTTGGTATTAGAAGCATTGAGACATCACATCTCATGCTATAGGAAGGGTCTCAGGATTGGAATGGGAAGGAGTTGGATATCACCTCTCATGCTAAAGGGAGGGTCTAAGGTTTGGAAGGGGAAGGATTTGGATATTACATCTCGTGTTATAGGAATGATCTCAGGTTTGGTATAAGCATTGAGATATCACATCTCTGCTATCGGATGTGTCTCAGGATTGGAATGGGAAGGAGTTGGATATCCAATCTCATGCTATAGATAGGCTCTCAGGTTTGGAAAGGGAAGGAGTTGGATATCACATCTCATGCTATAGGAAGGGTCTCAGGATTGGAATGGGAAGTAGTTGGATATCACATCTCATGCTATAGGAAGGGTCTCAGGTTTGGTATAAGCATTGAGATATCACCTCTCATTCTATAGGATGGGTCTCAGGATTGGAATGGAAGGAGTTGGATATCACATCTCATGCTATAGGAAGGGTCTCAGGATTGGAATGGGGAGTAGTTGGATATCACATCTCATGCTATAGGAAGGGTCTCAGGTTTGGTATTAGAAGCATTGAGATATCACATCTCATGCTATAGGAAGGGTCTCAGGATTGGAATGGGAAGGACTTGGATATCACATCTCATGCTATAGATAGGCTCTCAGGTTTGGAAAGGGAAGGAGTTGGATATCACATCTCGTGCTATAGGAAGGGTCTCAGGATTGGAATGGGAAGTAGTTGGATATCACATCTCATGCTATAGGAAGGGTCTCAGGTTTGGTATAAGCATTGAGATATCACATCTCATGCTATAGGACGGGTCTCAGGATTGGAATGGAAGGAGTTGGATATCACATCTCATGCTTTAGGAAGGGTCTCAGGATTGGAATGGGAAGTAGTTGGATATCACATCTCATGCTATAGGAAGGGTCTCAGGTTTGGTATTAGAAGCATTGAGATATCACATCTCATGCTATAGGAAGGGTCTCAGGTTTGGAAAGGGAAGGAGTTGGATATCACATCTCATGCTATAGGAAGGGTCTCAGGATTGGAATGGGAAGTAGTTGGATATCACATCTCATGCTATAGGAAGGGTCTCAGGTTTGGTATAAACATTGAGATATCACATCTCATGCTATAGGAAGGGTCTCAGGATTGGAATGGGAAGGAGTTGTATATGACATCTCATGCCGTAGGAAGGGTCTCAGGTTTGGTATAAGCATTGAGATATCACTTCTCATGCTATAGGAAGTGTCTCAGGATTGGAATGGGAAGGAGTTGGATATCACATCTCATGTTATAGGAAGGATCTCAGGTTTGGTATTAGAAGCATTGAGACATCACATCTCATGCTATAGGAAGGGTCTCAGGATTGGAATGGGAAGGAGTTGGATATCACATCTCATGCTAAAGGGAGGGTCTCAGGTTTGGAAGGGGAAGGATTTGGATATTACATCTCGTGTTATAGGAATGATCTCAGGTTTGGTATTAGAAGCATTGAGATATCACATCTCATGCTATCGGAAGGATCTCAGGTTTGGTGTTAGAAGCATTGAGATATCAAATCTCATGCTATAGGAAGGGTCTCAGGATTGGAATGGGAAGGAGTTGGATATCACATCTCATGCTATAGGAAGGGTCTCAGCATTGGAATGGGAAGGAGTTGTATATGACATCTCATGCCACGGGAAGGGTCTCAGGTTTGGTATAAGCATTGAGATATCACATCTCTGCTATCGGAAGGGTCTCAGGATTGGAATGGGAAGGAGTTGGATATCCCATCTTATGTTATAGGAAGGGTCTCAGGTTTGGTATTAGAAGCATTGAGATATCACATCTCATGGTATAGGAAGGGTCTCAGGATTGGAATGGGAAGGAGTTGGATATCACATCTCATGCTAAAGGGAGGGTCTCAGGTTTGGAAGGGGAAGGATTTGGATATCACATCTCATGTTATAGGAAGGATCTCAGGTTTGGTATCAGAAGCATTGAGATATGACATCTCATGCTATTGGAAGGATCTCAGGTTTGGTATTAGAGGCATTGAGAAATCACATCTCATGCTAAAGGGAGGGTCTCAGGTTTGGAAGGGGAAGGATTTGGATATCACATCTCATGCTATAGGAAGGGTCTCAGGTTTGGAACGGGACGGAGTTGGATATCCCATCTCATGTTATAGGACGGGTCTCAGGTTTGATATTAGAAGCATTGAGATATCACATCGCATGCTGTAGGAAGGGTCTCAGGTTTGGAATGGGAAGGATTTGGATATCACATCTCATGCTAAAGGAAGGGTCTCAGGTCTGGAACGGGAAGGAGTTGGATATCACATCTCATGTTATAGAAAGAGTCTCAGGTTTGGTATAAGCATTGAGATATCACATCTCTGATATCGGAGGTGTCTCAGGATTGGGATGGGAAGGAATTGGATATCACATCTCATGCTATAGGAAGGGTATCAGGTTTGGAACGGGAAGGAGTTGGATATCCCATCTCATGTTATAGGACGGGTCTCAGGTTTGATATTAGAAGCATTGAGATATCACATTGCATGCTTTAGGAAGGGTCTCAGGTTTGGAATGGGAAGGATTTGGATATCACATTTCATGTCATAGGAAGGATCTCAGGTTTGGTATTAGAAGCATTGATATGTCACATCTCATGCTATAGGAATGGTCTCAGGATTGGAATGGGTAGGAGTTGTATATTACATTCTTGCTATAGGAAGGGTCTCATGTTTGGAATGGGAAGCAGTTGGATATCACATATGCTATAGGAAGTGTCTCAGGTTTGGAAAGGGAATGAGTTGGATATCACATCTCTTGTTATAGGAAGGGTCTCAGGTTTGGTATAAGCATTGAGATATCACATCTCTGCTATCAGAAGTGGCTCAGGATTGGAATGGGAAGGAGTTGGATATCCCATCTCATGTTATAGGACGGGTCTCTGGTTTGGTATAAGCATTGAGATATCACATCTCCTGCTATAGGAAGGGTCTCAGGATTGGAATGGGAAGGAGTTGGATATCCCATCTCATGTTATAGGACGGGTCTCTGGTTTGGTATAAGCATTGAGATATCACATCTCATGCTATAGGAAGGGTCTCAGGATTGGAATGGGAAGGATTTGGATATCACATCTCATGGTATAGGAAGGGTCTCAGGGTTGGAATGGGAAGGAGTTGGATATCACATCTCATCCAATAGGAAGGGTCTCAGGTTTGGAATGGGAAGGAGTTGGATATCACATCTCATGCCAAAGGGAGGGTCTCAGGTTTGGAAGGGGAAGGATTTGGATATTACATCTCGTGTTATAGGAATGATCTCAGGTTTGGTATTAGAAGCATTGAGATATCAAATCTCATGCTATAGGAAGGGTCTCAGGATTGGAATGGGAAGTAGTTGGATATCACATCTCATGCTATAGGAAGGGTCTCAGGTTTGGTATAAGCATTGAGATATCACATCTCATGCTATAGGACGGGTCTCAGGATTGGAATGGAAGGAGTTGGATATCACATCTCATGTTATAGGAAGGATCTCAGGTTTGGTATTAGAAGGATTGAGACATCACATCTCATGCTATAGGAAGGGTCTCAGGATTGGAATGGGAAGGAGTTGGATATCACATCTCATGCTATATGAAGGGTCTCAGGTTTGGTATAAGCATTGAGATATCACATCTCATGCTATAGGAAGGGTCTCAGGATTGGAATGGGAAGGAGTTGTATATGACATCTCATGCCATAGGAAGGGTCTCAGGTTTGGTATAAGCATTGAGATATCACTTCTCATGCTATAGGAAGTGTCTCAGGATTGGAATGGGAAGGAGTTGGATATCACATCTCATGTTATAGGAAGGATCTCAGGTTTGGTATTAGAAGCATTGAGACATCACATCTCATGCTATAGGAAGGTTCTCAGGATTGGAATGGGAAGGAGTTGGATATCACATCTCATGCTAAAGGGAGGGTCTCAGGTTTGGAAGGGGAAGGATTTGGATATTACATCTCGTGTTATAGGAATGATCTCAGGTTTGGTATTAGAAGCATTGAGATATCACATCTCATGCTATCGGAAGGATCTAAGGTTTGGTGTTAGAAGCATTGAGATATCAAATCTCATACTATAGGAAGGGTCTCAGGATTGGAATGGGAAGGAGTTGGATATCACATCTCATGCTATAGGAAGGGTCTCAGGATTGGAATGGGAAGGAGTTCTATATGACATCTCATGCCACAGGAAGGGTCTCAGGTTTGGTATAAGCATTGAGATATCACATCTCTGCTATCGGAAGGGTCTCAGGATTGGAATGGGAAGGAGTTGGATATCCCATCTTATGTTATAGGAAGGGTCTCAGGTTTGGTATTAGAAGCATTGAGATATCACATCTCATGCTATAGGAAGTGTCTCAGGATTGGAATGGGAAGGACTTGGATATCACATCTCATGCTATAGGGAGGGTCTCACGTTTGGAAAGGGAAGGAGTTGGATATCACATTTAATGTTAGAGGTAGGATCTCAGGTTTGGTATTAGAGGCATTGAGATATCACATCTCATGCTATCAGAAGGGTCTCAGGATTGGAATGGGAAGGAGTTGGATATCACATCTCATGCTAAAGGGAGGGTCTCAGGTTTGGAAGGGGAAGGATTTGGATATCACATCTCATGTTATAGGAAGGATCTCAGGTTTGGTATTAGAAGCATTGGGATATGACATCTCATGCTATTGGAAGGATCTCAGGTTTGGTATTAGAGGCATTGAGATATCACATCTCATGCTAAAGGGAGGGTCTCAGGTTTGGAAGGGGAAGGATTTGGATATCACATCTCTTATTATAGGAAGGATCACAAGTTTGGTATTAGAAGCATTGAGATATCACATCTCATGCTATCGGAAGGGTCTCAGGATTGGAATGGGAAGGAGTTGGATATCACATCTCATGCTATAGGAAGGGTCTCAGGTTTGGAAAGGGAAGGAGTTGGATATCACATCTCATGTTATAGGAAGAGTCTCGGGTTTGGTATAAGCATTGAGATATCACATCTCTGCTATCGGAGGTGTCTCAGGATTGGGATGGGAAGGAATTGGATATCACATCTCATTCTATAGTAAGGGTATCAGGTTTGGAACGGGAAGGAGTTGGATATCCCATCTCATGTTATAGGCCGGGTCTCAGGTTTGATATTAGAAGCATTGAGATATCACATTGCATGCTTTAGGAAGGGTCTCAGGTTTGGAATGGGAAGGATTTGGATATCACATTTCATGTCATAGGAAGGATCTCAGGTTTGGTATTAGAAGCATTGATATGTCACATCTCATGCTATAGGAATGGTCTCAGGATTGGAATGGGTAGGAGTTGTATATTACATTCTTGCTATAGGAAGGGTCTCATGTTTGGAATGGGAAGCAGTTGGATATCACATATGCTATAGGAAGTGTCTCAGGTTTGGAAAGGGAATGAGTTGGATATCACATCTCTTGTTATAGGAAGGGTCTCAGGTTTGGTATAAGCATTGAGATATCACATCTCTGCTATCAGAAGTGGCTCAGGATTGGAATGGGAAGGAGTTGGATATCCCATCTCATGTTATAGGACGGGTCTCTGGTTTGGTATAAGCATTGAGATATCACATCTCCTGCTATAGGAAGGGTCTCAGGATTGGAATGGGAAGGAGTTGGATATCCCATCTCATGTTATAGGACGGGTCTCTGGTTTGGTATAAGCATTGAGATATCACATCTCATGCTATAGGAAGGGTCTCAGGATTGGAATGGGAAGGATTTGGATATCACATCTCATGCTATAGGAAGGGTCTCAGGTTTGGTATACGCATGGAGATATCACTTCTCATGCTATAGGAAGGGTCTCAGGATTGGAATGGGAAGGAGTTGGATATCACATCTCATGCTATAGGAAGGGTCTCAGGTTTGGTATAAGCATGGAGATATCACTTCTCATGCTATAGGTTGGGTCTCAGGATTGGAATGGGAAGGAGTTGGATATCACATCTCATGTTATAGGAAGGATCTCAGGTTTGGTATTAGAAGCATTGAGATATCACATCTCATGCTATCAGAAGGGTCTCAGGATTGGAATGGGAAGGAGTTGGATATCACATCTCATGCTAAAGGGAGGGTCTCAGGTTTGTAAGGGGAAGGATTTGGATATCACATCTCATGTTATCGGAAGGATCTCAGGTTTGGTATTAGAAGTATTGAGATATCATATCTCATGCTATAGGAAGGGTCTCAGGACTGGAATGGGAAGGACTTAGATATCACATATCATGCTATAGGGAGGGTCTCAGTTTTGATATTAGAAGCATTGAGATATCACATCTCATGCTATCGGAAGTGTCTCAGGATTGGAATGGGAAGGAGCTGGATATCACATCTCATGCTAAAGGAAGGGTCTCAGGTTTGGAACGGGAAGGCGTTGGATATCACATCTCATGTTATAGGAAGGGTCTCAGGTTTGGTATAAGCATTGAGATATCACATCTCTGCTATCGGAAGTGTCTCAGGATTGGAATGGGAAGGAGTTGGATATCCCATCTCATGTTATAGGACGGGTCTCAGGTTTGTTATTAGAATCATTGAGATATCATATTGCATGCTGTTAGAAGGGTCTAAGGATTGGAATGGGAAGGACTTGGATATCACATCTCATGCTATAGATAGGCTCTCAGGTTTGGAACGGGAAGGAGTTGGATATCACATTTCATGTTAGAGGAAGGATCTCAGGTTTGGTATTAGAAGCATTGAGATATCACATCTCATGCTATAGGAAGGGTCTCAGGATTGGAATGGGAAGGACTTGGATATCACATCTCATGCTATAGATAGGCTCTCAGGTTTGGAAAGGGAAGGAGTTGGATATCACATCTCATGCTATAGTAAGGGTCTCAGGATTGGAATGGGAAGTAGTTGGATATCACATCTCATGCTATAGGAAGGGTCTCAGGTTTGGTATAAGCATTGAGATATCACATCTCATGCTATAGGACGGGACTCAGGATTGGAATGGAAGGAGTTGGATATCACATCTCATGTTATAGGAAGGATCTCAGGTTTGGTATTAGAAGTATTGAGAAATCACATCTCATGCTATAGGAAGGGTCTCAGGATTGGAATGGGAAGGAGTTGTATATGACATCTCATGCCGTAGGAAGGGTCTCAGGTTTGGTATAAGCATTGAGATATAACATCTCTGCTATCGGAAGGGTCTCAGGCTTGGAATGGGAAGGAGTTGGATATCCCATCTCATGTTATAGGAAGAGTCTCAGGTTTGGTATTAGAAGCATTGAGATATCACATCTCATGCTATAGGAAGTGTCTCAGGATTGGAATGGGAAGGACTTGGATATCACATCTCATGCTATAGGGAGGGTCTCAAGTTTGATATTAGAAGCATTGAGATATCACATCTCATGCTATAGGAACGGTCTCAGGATTGGAATGGGAAGGAGTTGGATATCACATCTCATGCTATAGGAAGGGTCTCAGGTTTGGTATAAGCAGTGAGATATCACATCTCATGCTATAGGAAGGGTCTCAGGATTGGAATGGGAAGGAGTTGGATATCACATCTCATGTTATAGGAAGGATCTCAGGTTTGGTATAAGCATTGAGATATCACATCTCTGCTATCGGAAGGGTCTCAGGATTGGAATGGGAAGGAGTTGGATATTCCCATCTCATGTTATAGGAAGGGTCTCAGGATTGGAATGGGAAGGAGTTGGATATCACATCTCATGCTATAGGAAGGGTCTCAGGTTTGGAACGGGAAGGAGTTGGATATCCCATCTCATGTTATAGGACGGGTCTCAGGTTTGATATTAGAAGCATTGAGATATCACATCGCATGCTGTAAGAAGGGTCTCAGGTTTGGAATGGGAAGGATTTGGATATCACATTTCATGTCATAGGAAGGATCTCAGGTTTGGTATTAGAAGCACTGATATATCACATCTCATGCTATAGGAATGGTCTCAGGATTGGAATGGGTAGGAGTTGGATATTACATTCTTGCTATAGGAAGGGTCTCATGTTTGGAATGGGAAGGAGTTGGATATCACATATGCTATAGGAAGTGTCTCAGGTTTGGAATGGGAATGAGTTGGATATCACATCTCATGTTATAGGAAGGGTCTCAGGTTTGGTATAAGCATTGAGATATCACATCTCTGCTTTCGGAAGTGGCTCAGGATTGGAATGGGAAGGAGTTGGATATCCGATCTCATGTTATAGAACGGGTCTCTGGTTTGGTATAAGCATTGAGATATCACATCTCATGCTATAGGAAGGGTCTCAGGATTAGAATGGGAAGGATTTGGATATCACATCTCATGCTATAGGAAGGGTCTCAGGTTTGGTATAAGCATGGAGATATCACTTCTCATGCTATAGGAAGGGTCTCAGGATTGGAATGGGAAGGAGTTGGATATCACATCTCATGCCGTAGGAAGGGTCTCAGGTTTGGTATAAGCATTGAGATATCACATCTCATGCTATAGGACGGGACTCAGGATTGGAATGGAAGGAGTTGGATATCACATCTCATGTTATAGGAAGGATCTCAGGTTTGGTATTAGAAGCATTGAGAAATCACATCTCATGCTATAGGAAGGGTCTCAGGATTGGAATGGGAAGGAGTTGGATATCACATCTCATGCTATAGGAAGGGTCTCAGGTTTGGTATAAGCATTGAGATATCATATCTCATGCTATAGGAAGGGTCACAGGATTGGAATGGGAAGGAGTTGTATATGACATCTCATGCCGTAGGAAGGGTCTCAGGTTTGGTATAAGCATTGAGATATAACATCTCTGCTATCGGAAGGGTCTCAGGCTTGGAATGGGAAGGAGTTGGATATCCCATCTCATGTTATAGGAAGAGTCTCAGGTTTGGTATTAGAAGCATTGAGATATCACATCTCATGCTATAGGAAGTGTCTCAGGATTGGAATGGGAAGGACTTGGATATCACATCTCATGCTATAGGGAGGGTCTCAAGTTTGATATTAGAAGCATTGAGATATCACATCTCATGCTATAGGAAGGGTCTCAGGATTGGAATGGGAAGGAGTTGGATATCAAATCTCATGCTATAGGAAGGGTCTCAGGTTTGGTATAAGCAGTGAGATATCACATCTCATGCTATAGGAAGGGTCTCAGGATTGGAATGGGAAGGAGTTGGATATCACATCTCAGGTTATAGGAAGGATCTCAGGTTTGGTATAAGCATTGAGATATCACATCTCTGCTATCGGAAGGGTCTCAGGATTGGAATGGGAAGGAGTTGGATATTCCCATCTCATGTTATAGGAAGGGTCTCAGGATTGGAATGGGAAGGAGTTGGATATCACATCTCATGCTATAGGAAGGGTCTCAGGTTTGGAAAGGGAAGGAGTTGGATATCCCATCTCATGTTATAGGACGGGTCTCAGGTTTGATATTAGAAGCATTGAGATATCACATCGCATGCTGTAAGAAGGGTCTCAGGTTTGGAATGGGAAGGATTTGGATATCACATTTCATGTCATAGGAAGGATCTCAGGTTTGGTATTAGAAGCATTGATATATCACATCTCATGCTATAGGAATGGTCTCAGGATTGGAATGGGTAGGAGTTGGATATTACATTCTTGCTATAGGAAGGGTCTCATGTTTGGAATGGGAAGGAGTTGGATATCACATATGCTATAGGAAGTGTCTCAGGTTTGGAACGGGAATGAGTTGGATATCACATCTCATGTTATAGGAAGGGTCTCAGGTTTGGTATAAGCATTGAGATATCACATCTCTGCTATCGGAAGTAGCTCAGGATTGGAATGTGAAGGAGTTGGATATCCGATCTCATGTTATAGGACGGGTCTCTGGTTTGGTATAAGCATTGAGATATCACATCTCATGCTATAGGAAGGGTCTCAGGATTGGAATGGGAAGGATTTGGATATCACATCTCATGCTACAGGAAGGGTCTCAGGTTTGGTATAAGCATGGAGATATCACTTCTCGTGCTATAGGAAGGGTCTCAGGATTGGAATGGGAAGGAGTTGGATATCACATCTCATGCTATAGGAAGGGTCTCAGGTTTGGTATAAGCATGGAGATATCACTTCTCATGCTATAGGAAGGGTCTCAGGATTGGAATGGGAAGGAGTTGGATATCACATCTCATGTTATAGGAAGGATCTCAGGTTTGGTATTAGAAGCATTGAGATATCACATCTCATGCTATCGGAAGGGTCTCAGGTTTGGAACGGGAAGGAGTTGGATATCACATCTCATATTATAGGAAGAGTCTCAGGTTTGGTATAAGCATTGAGATATCACATCTCTGCTATCGGAGGTGTCTCAGGATTGGGATGGGAAGGAATTGGATATCACATCTCATGCTATAGGAAGGGTATCAGGTTTGGAACGGGAAGGAGTTGGATATCCCATCTCATGTTATAGGACGGGTCTCAGGTTTGATATAAGAAGCATTGAGATATCACATCATGCTGTAGGAAGGGTCTCAGGTTTGGAATGGGAAGGATTTGGATATCACATTTCATGTCATAGGAAGGATCTCAGGTTTGGTATTAGAAGCATTGAGATATCACATCGCATGCTGTAAGAAGGGTCTCAGGTTTGGAATGGGAAGGATTTGGATATCACATTTCATGTCATAGGAAGGATCTCAGGTTTGGTATTAGAAGCATTGATATATCACATCTCATGCTATAGGAATGGTCTCAGGATTGGAATGGGTAGGAGTTGGATATTACATTCTTGCTATAGGAAGGGTCTCATGTTTGGAATGGGAAGGAGTTGGATATCACATATGCTATAGGAAGTGTCTCAGGTTTGGAACGGGAGTGAGTTGGATATCACATCTCATGTTATAGGAAGGGTCTCAGGTTTGGTATAAGCATTGAGATATCACATCTCTGCTATCGGAAGTAGCTCAGGATTGGAATGTGAAGGAGTTGGATATCCGATCTCATGTTATAGGACGGGTCTCTGGTTTGGTATAAGCATTGAGATATCACATCTCATGCTATAGGAAGGGTCTCAGGATTGGAATGGGAAGGATTTGGATATCACATCTCATGCTACAGGAAGGGTCTCAGGTTTGGTATAAGCATGGAGATATCACTTCTCATGCTATAGGAAGGGTCTCAGGATTGGAATGGGAAGGAGTTGGATATCACATCTCATGCTATAGGAAGGGTCTCAGGTTTGGTATAAGCATGGAGATATCACTTCTCATGCTATAGGAAGGGTCTCAGGATTGGAATGGGAAGGAGTTGGATATCACATCTCATGTTATAGGAAGGATCTCAGGTTTGGTATTAGAAGCATTGAGATATCACATCTCATGCTATCGGAAGGGTCTCAGGTTTGGAACGGGAAGGAGTTGGATATCACATCTCATATTATAGGAAGAGTCTCAGGTTTGGTATAAGCATTGAGATATCACATCTCTGCTAACGGAGGTGTCTCAGGATTGGGATGGGAAGGAATTGGATATCACATCTCATGCTATAGGAAGGGTATCAGGTTTGGAACGGGAAGGAGTTGGATATCCCATCTCATGTTATAGGACGGGTCTCAGGTTTGATATAAGAAGCATTGAGATATCACATCATGCTGTAGGAAGGGTCTCAGGTTTGGAATGGGAAGGATTTGGATATCACATTTCATGTCATAGGAAGGATCTCAGGTTTGGTATTAGAAGCATTGATATATCACATCTCATGCTATAGGAATGGTCTCAGGATTGGAATGGGTAGGAGTTGGATATTACATTCTTGCTATAGGAAGGGTCTCATGTTTGGAATGGGAAGGAGTTGGATATCACATATGCTATAGGAAGTTGTTAAGACGGATTTCTGAACTCTGTCCTGGTGGCGCAGAAGTTCAGAAGGCCAACCTAATTACTTGGAACAGGGTAACCTCTGGACAAGCCAGACCAATCAAGGTAGCGATCGCGGCGGTCAAGACTAGGTCTCAGGAGGGGTGAGGGTGACTGAAAGCCCGCAATGAGCACACAAAGCAAGAGCGCTTACAAACTACTCCAAACAGTTGTTTATATCAAAAATAGATACACATTTATTATAAGGCCTTGAAACTAATAACCACAGTAAAAGCAGCAATATACAACGATATTAAACCAACACATACACTATCCACCCAATATATATACAGAATACACAGTTTCACAGCATTAGCAGCACGAAATATGTTATCCACCTGCAGGGGAAGGAAAACAGGCAGTGCGAACCAATGCGTGTGATATGTCCGCCTTCTGAGGCCCCTAACTAGATGGTAGTCCAATCCCTACGAAGAGTGGAGCCTAGCGCTCAAAAGTACCTGCACACGCCGGTGCCAATGGCCAGAAGGTGAAGCTCTTCGGAGGACGTTGGACAGCTCTGTAGGGTGCCCTAATGAAGGAGAACACGGTCCGCGACTCTAGCGCAGCCTCCACTGTGAGGCAGAAGCAGGGCGCGAGTACGGACAAGGGGTGCTGTATTTACAGCGGGGAAAAGCAAGGGGCACTGCAGGAGGGCGACCAGATCCTAGCTAATCTACTCACCGGTCCCCGAAGCAAGCAGGCCCGAGCTTCTCCTCGATAGATGCAGCTTCTGGCAGGTTCTGAAGAGCAGGGAACGTCTCGTCGTCGTGCAGAGTAAAAAGACGTCCCGATCGAAGAAACAAGCACAGTTTTGTCGCCACAGCAGGGCAACGGAACGGCCGGGTGTATTCAAGCCAAACGAGCACCGCTCACCTCTAGCTTAGGGTTGCTAAGCAAACGAAGCGTGTGAGCGTGCCCCGGACTCAGAATACCACCCAACCTGTCGGCGATTACAGAGCAGGACTCCTTAGTAAGCTGGTCAGTCAACTGGATGGCCCAGAGACACTTCCGAAGGCTTACGGCAGGAGTTGATGAAGGTGCCGGGAATAGCTGGTCCTGCTATTCCAATAGGTCGAAGCGCCAGTACAGGCCTTCTTGTTCGATCTTAGGTGGAAAGGGCTTCACCGGACGACAGCAATGAGGAGCAGAAGTTCTTCAGGGGGTCACCAGCGATTCCTCGGTCCAGCCTCGTGTTCGCAGGATACTTGGCTCCTGTATCCCTGGGTTCGTAAGAACTCAGGAGATCGACATGGTAGTGGTGTTTCCAGCTCCCTCTTATCCACGGTTCCCTTCGCGCCAAAACGGAGGGGAGCCAATGGGAGATCCGCTCCTCAACACACATACCATACGTGGACCAATCACGGACCACAGTGGTCCCAGGCATTCACACCACCCTAGACTCTCTGGCACCCAGGATGTGTATTGGGACCAGACAGCCCAGCCCACATCCTGGGGGCACTCAAACGACATGTAGAAGCCCGCGAAAGCAACCGTGTTTCGCGGGAAACTACATGCCCAAATAAGGAAGGCCCCGGGTCGCCTGACCCGGGGGAAGGTAAAGGGGGCAAGACGGACAGTGGACGAGACAAAGGAGCCTCGTGGTCCGGCCATTTTGGGTAGCCGGGCCACCCTTTTGTGTTCGCGGCAAAAAGGTGCTCAGAACGGCAAAAGGAGCTCAAAATAAACCAAATGATCGCTGCCACCAGCCCAGTCCCTGAATGACTTGCACCGATCCAAAAACCATCCTACAAGAGTGTCTAGGGTCTGTAGAAGGCTAGAGACCCAAGAGAGCTGTAACTTAGCTTACAGTGCCCTCTTGTGTCGTGTTGCACTAAAATGGCGACACGATAAAAGAAACTACGGGAAACAGCGTTCCCCGGTACTGACTGTCTTAAGGGCATGTCAGTTTCCCCGTAAGAAAGGAGCGAAAGCCCAGAGGAGTACGGCAGAAGGCTGCACTTCTCTGGCAAAGTCAAGAAAACAGGTTGAAAACAATAGCAAAAAGTTTAGGGGTTGCCACATGGAAGGAAAGTTCCCTACAATAACGAAATCTTTCCTAACAGAAGTGTCTCAGGTTTGGAATGGGAATGAGTTGGATATCACATCTCATGTTATAGGAAGGGTCTCAGGTTTGGTATAAGCATTGTGATATCACATCTCTGCTATCGGAAGTGGCTCAGGATTGGAATGGGAAGGAGTTGGATATCCCATCTCATGTTATAGGACGGGTCTCTGGTTTGGTATAAGCATTGAGATATCACATCTCATGCTATAGGAAGGGTCTCAGGATTGGAATGGGAAGGATTTGGATATCACATCTCATGCTATAGGAAGGGTCTCAGGTTTGGTATACGCATGGAGATATTACTTCTCATGCTATATGAAGGGTCTCAGGATTGGAAAAGGAAGGAGTTGGATATCACATCTCATGCTATAGGAAGGATCTCAGGTTTGGTATTAGAAGCATTGAGATATCACATCTCATGCTATCAGAAGGGTCTCAGGATTGGAATGGGAAGGAGTTGGATATCACATCTCATGCTAAAGGGAGGGTCTCAGGTTTGGAATGGGAAGGATTTGGATATCACATCTCATGTTATCGGAAGGATCTCAGGTTTGGTATTAGAAGTATTGAGATATCATATCTCATGCTATAGGAAGGGTCTCAGGACTGGAATGGGAAGGAGTTGGATATCACATCTCATGCTAAAGGAAGGGCCTCAGGTTTGGTAGAAGCATTGAGATATCACATCTCATGCTATAGGAAGGGTCTCAGGATTGGAATGGGAAGGACTTAGATATCACATATCATGCTATAGGGAGGGTCTCAGTTTTGATATTAGAAGCATTGAGATATCACATCTTATGCTATCGGAAGTGTCTCAGGATTGGAATGGGAAGGAGCTGGATATCACATCTCATGCTAAAGGAAGGGTCTCAGGTTTGGAACGGGAAGGAGTTGGATATCACATCTCATGTTATAGGAAGGGTCTCAGGTTTGGTATAAGCATTGAGATATCACATCTCTGCTATCGGAAGTGTCTCAGGATTGGAATGGGAAGGAGTTGGATATCCAATCTCATGCTATAGATAGGCTCTCAGGTTTGGAAAGGGAAGGAGTTGGATATCACATCTCATGCTATAGGAAGGGTCTCAGGATTGGAATGGGAAGTAGTTGGATATCACATCTCATGCTATAGGAAGGGTCTCAGGTTTGGTATAAGCATTGAGATATCACATCTCATGCTATAGGACGGGTCTCAGGATTGGAATGGAAGGAGTTGGATATCACATCTCATGCTATAGGAAGGGTCTCAGGATTGGAATGGGAAGTAGTTGGATATCACATCTCATGCTATAGAAAGGGTCTCAGGTTTGGTATTAGAAACATTGAGATATCACATCTCATGCTATAGGAAGGGTCTCAGGATTGGAATGGGAAGGACTTGGATATCACATATCATGCTATAGATAGGCTCTCAGGTTTGGAAAGGGAAGGAGTTGGATATCACATCTCATGCTATAGGAAGGGTCTCAGGATTGGAATGGGAAGTAGTTGGATATCACATCTCATGCTATAGGAAGGGTCTCAGGTTTGGTATAAGCATTGAGATATCACATCTCATGCTATAGGAAGGGTCTCAGGATTGGAATGGGAAGGAGTTGTATATGACATCTCATGCCGTAGGAAGGGTCTCAGGTTTGGTATAAGCATTGAGATATCACTTCTCATGCTATAGGAAGTGTCTCAGGATTGGAATGGGAAGGAGTTGGATATCACATCTCATGTTATAGGAAGGATCTCAGGTTTGGTATTAGAAGCATTGAGACATCACATCTCATGCTATAGGAAGGATCTCAGGTTTGGTGTTAGAAGCATTGAGATATCAAATCTCATGCTATAGGAAGGGTCTCAGGATTGGAATGGGAAGGAGTTGGATATCACATCTCATGCTATAGGAAGGGTCTCAGGATTGGAATGGGAAGGAGTTGGATATCACATCTCATGCTAAAGGGAGGGTCTCAGGTTTGGAAGGGGAAGGATTTGGATATCACATCTCATGTTATAGGAAGGATCTCAGGTTTGGTATCAGAAGCATTGAGATATGACATCTCATGCTATTGGAAGGATCTCAGGTTTGGTATTAGAGGCATTGAGAAATCACATCTCATGCTAAAGGGAGGGTCTCAGGTTTGGAAGGGGAAGGATTTGGATATCACATCTCATGCTATAGGAAGGGTCTCAGGTTTGGAACGGGAAGGAGTTGGATATCCCATCTCATGTTATAGGACGGGTCTCAGGTTTGATATTAGAAGCATTGAGATATCACATCGCATGCTGTAGGAAGGGTCTCAGGTTTGGAATGGGAAGGATTTGGATATCACATCTCATGCTAAAGGAAAGGTCTCAGGTTTGGAACGGGAAGGAGTTGGATATCACATCTCATGTTAGAGGAAGAGTCTCAGGTTTGGTATAAGCATTGAGATATCACATCTCTGCTATCGGAGGTGTCTCAGGATTGGGATGGGAAGGAATTGGATATCACATCTCATGCTATAGGAAGGGTCTCAGGTTTGGAACGGGAAGGAGTTGGATATCGCATCTCATGTTATAGGACGGGTCTCAGGTTTGATATTAGAAGCATTGAGATATCACATCGCATGCTGTAGGAAGGGTCTCAGGTTTGGAATGGGAAGGATTTGGATATCACATTTCATGTCATAGGAAGGATCTCAGGTTTGGTATTAGAAGCATTGATATATCACATCTCATGCTATAGGAATGGTCTCAGGATTGGAATGGGTAGGAGTTGGATATTACATTCTTGCTATAGGAAGGGTCTCATGTTTGGAATGGGAAGGAGTTGGATATCACATATGCTATAGGAAGTGTCTCAGGTTTGGAACGGGAATGAGTTGGATATCACATCTCATGTTATAGGAAGGGTCTCAGGTTTGGTATAAGCATTGAGATATCACATCTCTGCTATCGGAAGTGGCTCAGGATTGGAATGGGAAGGAGTTGGATATCCCATCTCATGTTATAGGACGGGTCTCTGGTTTGGTATAAGCATTGAGATATCACATCTCATGCTATAGGAAGGGTCTCAGGATTGGAATGGGAAGGATTTGGATATCACATCTCATGCTATAGGAAGGGTCTCAGGTTTGGTATACGCATGGAGATATCACTTCTCATGCTATAGGAAGGGTCTCAGGATTGGAATGGGAAGGAGTTGGATATCACATCTCATGCTATAGGAAGGGTCTCAGGTTTGGTATAAGCATGGAGATATCACTTCTCATGCTATAGGAAGGGTCTCAGGATTGGAATGGGAAGGAGTTGGATATCACATCTCATGTTATAGGAAGGATCTCAGGTTTGGTATTAGAAGCATTGAGACATCACATCTCATGCTATGGGAAGGGTCTCAGGATTGGAATGGGAAGGAGTTGGATATCACATCTCATGCTATAGGAAGGGTCTCAGGTTTGGTATAAGCATTGAGATATCACATCTCATGCTATAGGAAGGGTCTCAGGATTGGAATGGGAAGGAGTTGTATATGACATCTCAGGCCATAGCAAGGGTCTCAGGTTTGGTATAAGCATTGAGATATCACATCTCTGCTATCGGAAGGGTCTCAGGATTGGAATGGGAAGGAGTTGGATATCCCATCTCATGTTATAGGAAGGGTCTCAGGTTTGGTATTAGAAGCATTGAGATATCACATCTCATGCTATAGGAAGGGTCTCAGGATTGGAATGGGAAGGACTTGGATGTCACATCTCATGCTATAGGGAGGGTCTCAAGTTTGATATTAGAAGCATTGAGATAACAAATCTCATGATATCGGAAGGGTGTCAGGATTGGAATGGGAAGGAGTTGGATATCACATCTCATGATAAAGGAAGGGTCTAAGGTTTGGAAGGGGAAGGATTTGGATATCACATCTCATGTTATAGGACGGGTCTCAGGTTTGATATTAGAAGCATTGAGATGTCAAGTCTCATGGTATAGGAAGGGTCTCAGAATTGGAATGGGAAGGAGTTGGATATCACATCTCAAGCTATAGGAAGGGTCTCAGGATTGGAATGGGAAGGAGTTTGATATCACATCTCATGCCATAGTATGGGTCTCAGGTTTGGTAGAAGCATTGGGATATCACATCTCATGCTATCGGAAGGGTATCAGGATTGGATTTGGAAGGAGTTGGATATCCCATCTCATGCTATAGGAAGGGTCTCAGGTTGGAATTTGAAGGAGTTGGATATCACATCTCATGTTATAGGAAGGATCTCAGCATTGGAATGGGAAGGACTTGGATATCATATCTCATGCTATAGGAAGGCTCTCAGGTTTGGAAGGGGAAGGAGTTGGATATCACATTTCATGTTAGAGGTAGGATCTCAGGTTTGGTATTAGAGGCATTGAGATATCACATCTCATGCTATCAGAAGGGTCTCAGGATTGGAATGGGAAGGAGTTGGATATCACATCTCATGCTAAAGGGAGGGTCTCAGGTTTGGAAGGGGAAGGATTTGGATATCACATCTCATGTTATAGGAAGGATCTCAGGTTTGGTATTAGAAGCATTGAGATATCACATCTCATGCTATCGGAAGGATCTCAGGTTTGGTATTAGAGGCATTGAGATATCACATCTCATGCTATTAGAAGGGTCTCAGGATTGGAATGGGAAGGAGTCGGATATCACATCTCATGCTAAAGGGAGGGTCTCAGGTTTGGAAGTGGAAGGATTTGGATATCACATCTCATGTTATAGGAAGGATCTCAGGTTTGGTATTAGAAGCATTGAGATATCACATCTCATGCTATAGGAAGGGTCTCAAGATTGGAATGGGAAGGAGTTGGATATCACATCTCAAGCTATAGGAAGGGTCTCAGGATTGGAATGGGAAGGAGTTTGATATCACATCTCATGCCATAGTATGGGTCTCAGGTTTGGTAGAAGCATTGGGATATCACATCTCATGCTATCGGAAGGGTATCAGGATTGGATTTGGAAGGAGTTGGATATCACATCTCATGCTATCGGAAGGGTATCAGGATTGGATTTGTAAGGTCTTGGATATCACATCTCATGCTATAGGAAGGCTCTCAGGTTTTGAAGGGGAAGGAGTTGGATATCACATTTCATGTTAGAGGTAGGATCTCAGGTTTGGTATTAGAGGCATTGGGATATCACATCTCATGCTATCAGAAGGGTCTCAGGATTGGAATGGGAAGGAGTTGGATATCACATCTCATGCTAAAGGGAGGGTCTCAGGTTTGGAAGGGGAAGGATTTGGATATCACATCTCATGTTATAGGAAGGATCTCAGGTTTGGTATTAGAAGCATTGAGATATCACATCTCATGCTATCGGAAGGATCTCAGGTTTGGTATTAGAGGCATTGAGATATCACATCTCATGCTATTAGAAGGGTCTCAGGATTGGAATGGGAAGGAGTCGGATATCACATCTCATGCTAAAGGGAGGGCTCAGGTTTGGAAGAGGAAGGATTTGGATATCACATCTCATGTTATAGGAAGGATCTCAGGTTTGGTATTAGAAACATTGAGATATCACATCTCATGCTATAGGAAGGGTCCAAGATTGGAATGGGAAGGAGTTGGATATCACATCTCAAGCTATAGGAAGGGTCTCAGGATTGGAATGGGAAGGAGTTTGATATCACATCTCATGCCATAGTATGGGTCTCAGGTTTGGTAGAAGCATTGGGATATCACATCTCATGCTATCGGAAGGGTATCAGGATTTGATTTGGAAGGAGTTGGATATCCCATCTCATGCTATGGGAAGGCTCTCAGGTTTGATAGGGGAAGGAGTTGGATATCACATTTCATGTTAGAGGAAGGATCTCAGGTTTGGTATTAGAGGCATTGAGATATCACATCTCATGCTATAGGAAGGGTCTCAGGATTGGAATGGGAAGGAGTTGGATATCACATCTCAAGCTATAGGAAGGGTCTCAGGTTTGGTATAAGCATTGAGATATCACATCTCATGCTATAGGTAGGGTCTCAGGATTGGAATGGGAAGGAGTTGGATATCACATCTCATGTTATAGGAAAGATCTCAGGTTTGGTATTAGAAGCATTGAGACATTACATCTCATGTTATAGGAAGGGTCTCAGGATTGGAATGGGAAGAAGTTGGATATCACATCTCATGCTATAGGAAGGGTCTCAGGTTTGGTATAAGCATTGAGATATCACATCTCATGCTATAGGAAGGGTCTTAGGATTGAAATGGGAAGGAGTCGGATATCACATCTCATGCTAAAGGGAGGGTCTCAGGTTTGGAAGTGGAAGGATTTGGATATCACATCTCATGTTATAGGAAGGATCTCAGGCTTGGTATTAGAAGCATTGAGATATCACATCTCATGCTATAGGAAGGGTCTCAGGATTGGAATGGGAAGGAGTTGGATATCACATCTCAAGCTATAGGAAGGGTCTCAGGATTGGAATGGGAAGGAGTTGGATATCACATCTCATGCTATAGGAAGGGTCTCAGGTTTGGTATTAGCATTGAGATATCCCATCTCATGCTATAGGAAGGGTCTCAGGTTTGGAATCGGAAGGAGTTGTATATGACATCTCATGCCATAGGAAGGGTCTCAGGTTTGGTATAAGCATTGAGATATCACATCTCTGCTATCGGAAGGGTCTCAGGATTGGAATGGGAAGGAGTTGGATATCCCATCTCGTTATAGGAAGGGTCTCAGGTTTGGTATTAGAAGCATTGAGATATCACATCTCATGGTATAGGACGTCTCTCAGAATTGGAATGGGAAGGAGTTGGATATCACATCTCATGTTATAGGAAGGGTCTCAGGTTTGGTATTAGAAGCATTGAGATATCACATCTCATGCTATGGGAAGGGTCTCAGGATTGGAATGGGAAGGACTTGGATATCCCATCTCATGTTATAGGAAGGGTCTCAGGTTTGGTATTAGAAGCATTGAGATATCACATCTCATGCTATAGGAAGGGTCTCAGAATTGGAATGGGAAGGAGTTGGATATCACATCTCAAGCTATAGGAAGGGTCTCAGGATTGGAATGGGAAGGAGTTTGATATCACATCTCATGCCATAGTATGGGTCTCAGGTTTTGTAGAAGCATTGGGATATCACATCTCATGCTATCGGAAGGGTATCATGATTGGATTTGGAAGGAGTTGGATATCCCATCTCATGCTATAGGAAGGGTCTCAGTTTGGAATGGGAAGGAGTTGGATATCACATCTCATGTTATAGGAAGGGTCTCAGGATTGGAATGGGAAGGACTTGGATATCACATCTCATGCTATCAGAAGGATCTCAGGATCGGAATGGGAAGGAGTTGGATATCACATCTCAAGCTAAAGGGAGGGTGTCAGGTTTGGAAGGGGAAGGATTTGGATATCACATCTCATGTTATAGGAAGGATCTCAGGTTTGGTATTAGAAGCATTGAGATATCACATCTCATGCTATAGGAAGTGTCTCAGGATTGGAATGGGAAGGAGTTTGATATCACATCTCATGCCATGAATGGGTCTCAGGTTTTGTAGAAGCATTGGGATATCACATCTCATGCTATCGGAAGGGTATCATGATTGGATTTGGAAGGAGTTGGATATCCCATCTCATGCTATAGGAAGGGTCTCAGTTTGGAATGGGAAGGAGTTGGATATCACATCTCATGTTATAGGAAGGATCTCAGGTTTGGTATTAGAAGCATTGAGATATCACATCTCATGCTATAGGAAGTGTCTCAGGATTGGAATGGGAAGGAGTTTGATATCACATCTCATGCCATGAATGGGTCTCAGGTTTTGTAGAAGCATTGGGATATCACATCTCATGCTATCGGAAGGGTATCAGGATTGGATTTGGAATGAGTTGGATATCCCATCTCATGCTATAGGAAGGGTCTCAGGTTGGAATGGGAAGGAGTTGGATATCACATCTGATGTTATAGGAAGGGTCTCAGGATTGGAATGGGAAGGACTTGGATATCACATCTCATGCTATAGGAAGGCTCTCAGGTTTTGAAGGGGAAGGAGTTGGATATCACATTTCATGTTGGAGGTAGGATCTCAGGTTTGGTATTAGAGGCATTGAGATATCACATCTCATGCTATCAGAAGGGTCTCAGGATTGGAATGGGAAGGAGTTGGATATCACATCTCATGCTAAAGGGAGGGTCTCAGGTTTAGAAGGGGAAGGATTTGGATATCACATCTCATGTTATAGGAAGGATCTCAGGTTTGGTATTAGAAGCATTGAGATATCACATCTCATGCTATCGGAAGGATCTCAGGTTTGGTATTAGAGGCATTGAGATATCACATCTCATGCTATTAGAAGGGTCTCAGGATTGGAATGGGAAGGAGTCGGATATCACATCTCATGCTAAAGGGAGGGTCTCAGGTTTAGAAGGGGAAGGATTTGGATATCACATCTCATGTTATAGGAAGGATCTCAGGTTTGGTATTAGAAGCATTGAGATATCACATCTCATGCTATAGGAAGGGTCTCAAGATTGGAATGGGAAGGAGTTGGATATCACATCTCAAGCTATAGGAAGGGTCTCAGGATTGGAATGGGAAGGAGTTTGATATCACATCTCATGCCATAGTATGGGTCTCAGGTTTGGTAGAAGCATTGGGATATCACATCTCATGCTATCGGAAGGGTATCAGGATTGGATTTGGAAGGAGTTGGATATCACATCTCATGCTATCGGAAGGGTATCAGGATTGGATTTGGAAGGACTTGGATATCACATCTCATGCTATAGGAAGGCTCTCAGGTTTTGAAGGGGAAGGAGTTGGATATCACATTTCATGTTAGAGGTAGGATCTCAGGTTTGGTATTAGAGGCATTGAGATATCACATCTCATGCTATCAGAAGGGTCTCAGGATTGGAATGGGAAGGAGTTGGATATCACATCTCATGCTAAAGGGAGGGTCTCAGGTTTGGAAGGGGAAGGATTTGGATATCACATCTCATGTTATAGGAAGGATCTCAGGTTTGGTATTAGAAGCATTGAGATATCACATCTCATGCTATCGGAAGGATCTCAGGTTTGGTATTAGAGGCATTGAGATATCACATCTCATGCTATTAGAAGGGTCTCAGGATTGGAATGGGAAGGAGTCGGATATCACATCTCATGCTAAAGGGAGGGCTCAGGTTTGGAAGTGGAAGGATTTGGATATCACATCTCATGTTATAGGAAGGATCTCAGGTTTGGTATTAGAAACATTGAGATATCACATCTCATGCTATAGGAAGGGTCTCAAGATTGGAATGGGAAGGAGTTGGATATCACATCTCAAGCTATAGGAAGGGTCTCAGGATTGGAATGGGAAGGAGTTTGATATCACATCTCATGCCATAGTATGGGTCTCAGGTTTGGTAGAAGCATTGGGATATCACATCTCATCCTATCGGAAGGGTATCAGGATTTGATTTGGAAGGAGTTGGATATCCCATCTCATGCTATGGGAAGGCTCTCAGGTTTGATAGGGGAAGGAGTTGGATATCACATTTCATGTTAGAGGAAGGATCTCAGGTTTGGTATTAGAGGCATTGAGATATCACATCTCATGCTATAGGAAGGGTCTCAGGATTTGAATGGGAAGGAGTTGGATATCACATCTCAAGCTATAGGAAGGGTCTCAGGTTTGGTATAAGCATTGAGATATCACATCTCATGCTATAGGTAGGGTCTCAGGATTGGAATGGGAAGGAGTTGGATATCACATCTCATGTTATAGGAAAGATCTCAGGTTTGGTATTAGAAGCATTGAGACATTACATCTCATGTTATAGGAAGGGTCTCAGGATTGGAATGGGAAGAAGTTGGATATCACATCTCATGCTATAGGAAGGGTCTCAGGTTTGGTATAAGCATTGAGATATCACATCTCATGCTATAGGAAGGGTTTTAGGATTGAAATGGGAAGGAGTCGGATATCACATCTCATGCTAAAGGGAGGGTCTCAGGTTTGGAAGTGGAAGGATTTGGATATCACATCTCATGTTATAGGAAGGATCTCAGGCTTGGTATTAGAAGCATTGAGATATCACATCTCATGCTATAGGAAGGGTCTCAGGATTGGAATGGGAAGGAGTTGGATATCACATCTCAAGCTATAGGAAGGGTCTCAGGATTGGAATGGGAAGGAGTTGGATATCACATCTCATGCTATAGGAAGGGTCTCAGGTTTGGTATTAGCATTGAGATATCCCATCTCATGCTATAGGAAGGGTCTCAGGTTTGGAATCGGAAGGAGTTGTATATGACATCTCATGCCATAGGAAGGGTCTCAGGTTTGGTATAAGCATTGAGATATCACATCTCTGCTATCGGAAGGGTCTCAGGATTGGAATGGGAAGGAGTTGGATATCCCATCTCGTTATAGGAAGGGTCTCAGGTTTGGTATTAGAAGCATTGAGATATCACATCTCATGGTATAGGACGTCTCTCAGAATTGGAATGGGAAGGAGTTGGATATCACATCTCATGTTATAGGAAGGGTCTCAGGTTTGGTATTAGAAGCATTGAGATATCACATCTCATGCTATAGGAAGGGTCTCAGGATTGGAATGGGAAGGACTTGGATATCCCATCTCATGTTATAGGAAGGGTCTCAGGTTTGGTATTAGAAGCATTGAGATATCACATCTCATGCTATAGGAAGGGTCTCAGAATTGGAATGGGAAGGAGTTGGATATCACATCTCAAGCTATAGGAAGGGTCTCAGGATTGGAATGGGGAGGAGTTTGATATCACATCTCATGCCATAGTATGGGTCTCAGGTTTTGTAGAAGCATTGGGATATCACATCTCATGCTATCGGAAGGGTATCATGATTGGATTTGGAAGGAGTTGGATATCCCATCTCATGCTATAGGAAGGGTCTCAGTTTGGAATGGGAAGGAGTTGGATATCACATCTCATGTTATAGGAAGGGTCTCAGGATTGGAATGGGAAGGACTTGGATATCACATCTCATGCTATAGGAAGGCTCTCAGGTTTGGAAGGGCAAGGAGTTGGATATTACATTTCATGCTATAGGAAGGGTCTCAGTTTGGAATGGGAAGGAGTTGGATATCACATCTCATGTTATAGGAAGGGTCTCAGGATTGGAATGGGAAGGACTTGGATATCACATCTCATGCTATCAGAAGGATCTCAGGATCGGAATGGGAAGGAGTTGGATATCACATCTCAAGCTAAAGGGAGGGTGTCAGGTTTGGAAGGGGAAGGATTTGGATATCACATCTCATGTTATAGGAAGGATCTCAGGTTTGGTATTAGAAGCATTGAGATATCACATCTCATGCTATCGGAAGGATCTCAGGTTTGGTATTAGAGGCATTGAGATATCACATCTAATGCTATCAGAAGGGTCTCAGGATTGGAATGGGAAGGAGTCAGATATCACATCTCATGCTAAAGGGAGGGTCTCAGGTTTGGTATTAGAAGCATTGAGATATCACATCTCATGTTATAGGAAGGATCTCAGGTTTGGTATTAGAGGCATTGAGATATCACATCTCATGCTATCAGAAGGGTCTCAGGATTGGAATGGGAAGGAGTCGGATATCACATCTCATGCTAAAGGGAGGGTCTCAGGTTTGGAAGGGGAAGGATTTGGATATCACATCTCATGTTATAGGAAGGATCTCAGGTTTGGTATTAGAAGCATTGAGATATCACATCTCATGCTATCGGAAGGATCTCAGGTTTGGTATTAGAGGCATTGAGATATTCCATCTCATGCTATAAGAAGGGTCTCGGGATAGGAATGGGAAGGAGTTGGATATCACATCTCATGCTAAAGGGAGGGTCTCGGGTTTGGAAGGGGAAGGATTTGGATATCACATCTCACGTTATAGGAAGGATCTCAGGTTTGGTATTAGCATTGAGATATCCCATCTCATGCTATAGGAAGGGTCTCAGCTTTGGAATCGGAAGGAGTTGTATATGACATCTCATACCATAGGAGGGGTCTCAGGTTTGGTATAAGCATTGAGATATCACATCTCTGCTATCGGAAGGGTCTCAGGATTGGAATGGGAAGGAGTTGGATATCCCATCTTGTTATAGGAAGGGTCTCAGGTTTAGTATTAGAAGCATTGAGATATCACATCTCATGGTATAGGACGGGTCTCAGAATTGAAATGGGAAGGAGTTGGATATCACACCTCAAGCTATAAGAAGGGTCTCAGGATTGGAATGGGAAGGACTTGGATATCACATCTCATGTTATAGGAAGGGTCTCAGGTTTGGTATTAGAAGCATTGAGATATCACATCTCATGCTATAGGAAGGGTCTCAGGATTGGAATGGGAAGGACTTGGATAACACATCTCATGTTATAGGAAGGGTCTCAGGTTTGGTATTAGAAGCATTGAGATATCAAATCTCATGCTATAGGAAGGGTCTCAGGATTGGAATGGGAAGGACTTGGATATCACATCTCATGATAAAGGAAGGGTCTAAGGTTTGGAAGGGGAAGGATTTGGATATCACATCTCATGGTATAGGACGGGTCTCAGAATTGGAATGGGAAGGAGTTGGATATCACATCTCAAGCTATAGGAAGGGTCTCAGGATTGGAATTGGAAGGAGTTTGATATCACATCTCATGCCATATATGGGTCTCAGGTTTTGTAGAAGCATTGGGATATCACATCTCATGCTATCGGAAGGGTATCAGGATTGGATTTGGAAGGAGTTGGATATCCCATCTCATGCTATAGGAAGGGTCTCAGGTTGGAATGGGAAGGAGTTGGATATCACATCTCATGTTATAGGAAGGGTCTCAGGATTGGAATTGGAAGGACTTGGATATCACATCTCATGCTATAGGAAGGCTCTCAGGTTTGGAAGGGGAAGGAATTGGATATCACATTTCATGTTAGAGGTAGGATCTCAGGTTTGGTATTAGAGGCATTGAGATATCACATCTCATGCTATCAGAAGGGTCTCAGGATTGGAATGGGAATGAGTTGGATATCACATCTCATGCTAAAGGGAGGGTCTCAGCTTTGGAAGGGGAAGGATTTGGAGATCACATCTCATGTTATAGGAAGGATCTCAGGTTTGGTATTAGAAGCATTGAGATATCACATCTCATGCTATCGGAAGGATCTCAGGTTTGGTATTAGAGGCATTGAGATATCACATCTCATGCTATCAGAAGGGTCTCAGGATTGGAATGGGAAGGAGTCGGATATCACATCTCATGCTAAAGGGAGGGTCTCAGGTTTTGAAGTGGAAGGATTTGGATATCACATCTCATGTTATAGGAAGGATCTCAGGTTTGGTATTAGAAGCATTGAGATATCACATGTCATGCTATAGGAAGGGTCTCAGGATTGGAATGGGAAGGAGTTGGATATCACATCTCAAGCTATAGGAAGGGTCTCAGGATTGGAATGGGAAGGAGTTGGATATCACATCTCAAGCTATAGGAAGGGTCTCAGGATTGGAATGGGAAGGAGTTGGATATCACATCTCATGCTATAGGAAGGGTCTCAGGTTTGGTATAAGCATTGAGCTATCCCATCTCATGCTATAGGAAGGGTCTCAGGTTTGGAATCGGAAGGAGTTGTATATGACATCTCATGCCATAGGAAGGGTCTCAGGTTTGGTATAAGCATTGAGATATCACATCTCTGCTATCGGAAGGGTCTCAGGATTGGAATGGGAAGGAGTTGGATATCCCATCTCGTTATAGGAAGGGTCTCAGGTTTGGTATTAGAAGCATTGAGATATCACATCTCATGGTAAAGGACGGGTCTCAGAATTGGAATGGGAAGGAGTTGGATATCACATCTCAAGCTATAGGAAGGGTCTCAGGATTGGAATGGGAAGGACTTGGATATCACATCTCATGTTATAGGAAGGGTCTCAGGTTTGGTATTAGAAGCATTGAGATATCACATCTCATGCTATAGGAAGGGTCTCAGGATTGGAATGGGAAGGACTTGGATATCACATCTCATGTTATAGGAAGGGTCTCAGGTTTGGTATTAGAAGCATTGAGATATCACATCTCATGCTATAGGAAGGATCTCAGAATTGGAATGGGAAGGAGTTGGATATCACATCCCAAGCTATAGGTAGGGTCTCAGGATTGGAATGGGAAGGAGTTTGATATCACATTGCATGACATGTATGGGTCTCAGGTTTTGTAGAAGCATTGGGATATCACATCTCATGCTATCGGAAGGGTATCAGCATTGGATTTGGAAGGAGTTGGATATCTCATCTCATGCTATAGGAAGGGTCTCAGGTTGGAATGGGAAGGAGTTGGATATCACATCTCATGTTATAGGAAGGGTCTCAGGATTGGAATGGGAAGGACTTGGATATCACATCTCATGCTATAGGAAGGCTCTCAGGTTTGGAAGGGGAAGGAGTTGGATATCACATCTCATGTTATAGGAAGGATCTCAGGTTTGGTATTAGAAGCATTGAGATATCACATCTCATGCTATCGGAAGGATCTCAGGATTGGTATTAGAGGCATTGAGATATCACATCTCATGCTATCAGAAGGGTCCAGGATTGGAATGGGAAGGAGTCGGATATCACATCTCATGCTAAAGGGAGGGTCTCAGGTTTGGTATTAGAAGCATTGAGATATCACATCTCATGTTATAGGAAGAATCTCAGGTTTGGTATTAGAGGCATTGAGATATCACATCTCATGCTATCAGAAGGGTCTCAGGATTGGAATGGGAAGGAGTCGGATATCACATCTCATTCTAAAGGGAGGGTCTCGGGTTTGGTATTAGAAGCATTGAGATATCACATCTCATGTTATAAGAAGAATCTCAGGTTTGGTATTAGAGGCATTGAGATATCACATCTCATGCTATAGGACGGGTCTCAGAATTGGAATGGGAAGGAGTTGGATATCACATCTCAAGCTATAGGAAGGGTCTCAAGATTGGAATGGGAAGGACTTGGATATCACATCTCATGTTATAGGAAGGGTCTCAGGTTTGGTATTAGAAGCATTGAGATATCACATCTCATGCTATAGGAAGGGTCTCAGGATTGGAATGGGAAGGACTTGGATATCACATCTCATGATAAAGGAAGGGTCTAAGGTTTGGAAGGGGAAGGATTTGGATATCACATCTCATGTTATAGGACCGGTCTCAGGTTTGGTATTAGAAGCATTGAGATATCAAGTCTCATGGTATAGGACGGGTCTCAGAATTGGAATGGGAAGGAGTTGGATATCACATCTCAAGCTATAGGAAGGATCTCAGGATTGAAATGGGAAGGAGTTTGATATCACATCTCATGCCATGTATGGGTCTCAACTTTTGTAGAAGCATTGGGATATCACATCTCATGCTATCGGAAGGGTATCAGGATTGGATTTGGAAGGAGTTGGATATCCCATCTCATGCTATAGGAAGGGTCTCAGGTTGGAATGGGAAGGAGTTGGATATCACATCTCATGCTATAGGAAGGGTCTCAGCATTGGAATGGGAAGGAGTTGTATATGACATCTCATGCCACGGGAAGGGTCTCAGGTTTGGAAGGGGAAGGAGTTGGATATCACATTTCATGTTAGAGGTAGGATCTCAGGTTTGGTATTAGAGGCATTGAGATATCACATCTCATGCTATCAGAAGGGTCTCAGGATTGTAATGGGAAGGAGTTGGATATCACATCTCACGCTAAAGGGAGGGTCTCAGCTTTGGAAGGGGAAGGATTTGGAGATCACATCTCAGGTTATAGGAAGGATCTCAGGTTTGGTATTAGAAGCATTGAGATATCACATCTCATGCTATCGGAAGGATCTCAGGTTTGGTATTAGAGGCATTGAGATATCACATCTCATGCTATCAGAAGGTTCTCAGGATTGGAATGGGAAGGAGTCGGATATCACATCTCATGCTAAAGGGAGGGTCTCAGGTTTGGAAGTGGAAGGATTTGGATATCACATCTCATGTTATAGGAAGGATCTCAGGTTTGGTATTAGAAGCATTGAGATATCACATCTCATGCTATAGGAAGGGTCTCAGGATTGGAATGGGAAGGAGTTGGATATCACATCTCAAGCTATAGGAAGGGTCTCAGGATTGGAATGGGAAGGAGTTGGATATCACATCTCAAGCTATAGGAAGGGTCTCAGGATTGGAATGGGAAGGAGTTGGATATCACATCTCATGCTATAGCTAGGGTCTCAGGTTTGGTATAAGCATTGAGATATCCCATCTCATGCTATAGGAAGGGTCTCAGGTTTGGAATCGGAAGGAGTTGTATATGACATCTCATGCCATAGGAAGGGTCTCAGGTTTGGTATAAGCATTGAGATATCACATCTCTGCTATCGGAAGGGTCTCAGGATTGGAATGGGAAGGAGTTGGATATCCCTTCTCATTACAGGAAGGGTCTCAGGTTTGGTATTAGAAGCATTGAGATATCACATCTCATGGTATAGGACGGGTCTCAGAATTGGAATGGGAAGGAGTTGGATATCACATCTCAAGCTATAGGAAGGGTCTCAGGATTGGAATGGGAAGGACTTGGATATCACATCTCATGTTATAGGAAGGGTCTCAGGTTTGGTATTAGAAGCATTGAGATATCACATCTCATGCTATAGGAAGGATCTCAGAATTGGAATGGGAAGGAGTTGGATATCACATCTCAAGCTATAGGTAGGGTCTCAGGATTGGAATGGGAAGGAGTTTGATATCACATTGCATGACATGTATGGGTCTCAGGTTTTGTAGAAGCATTGGGATATCACATCTCATGCTATCGGAAGGGTATCAGGATTGGATTTGGAAGGAGTTGGATATCTCATCTCATGCTATAGGAAGGGTCTCAGGTTGGAATGGGAAGGAGTTGGATATCACATCTCATGTTATAGGAAGGGTCTCAGGATTGGAATGGGAAGGACTTGGATATCACATCTCATGCTATAGGAAGGCTCTCAGGTTTGGAAGGGGAAGGAGTTGGATATCACATTTCATGTTAGAGGTAGGATCTCAGGTTTGGTATTAGAGGCATTGAGATATCACATATCATGCTATCAGAAGGATCTCAGGATTGGAATGGGAAGGAGTTGGATATCACATCTCATGCTAAAGGGAGGGTCTCAGGTTTGGAAGGGGAAGGAGTTGGATATCACATCTCATGTTATAGGAAGGATCTCAGGTTTGGTATTAGAAGCATTGAGATATCACATCTCATGCTATCGGAAGGATCTCAGGTTTGGTATTAGAGGCATTGAGATATCACATCTCATGCTATCAGAAGGGTCCAGGATTGGAATGGGAAGGAGTCGGATATCACATCTCATGCTAAAGGGAGGGTCTCAGGTTTGGTATTAGAAGCATTGAGATATCACATCTCATGTTATAGGAAGAATCTCAGGTTTGGTATTAGAGGCATTGAGATATCACATCTCATGCTATCAGAAGGGTCTCAGGATTGGAATGGGAAGGAGTCGGATATCACATCTCATTCTAAAGGGAGGGTCTCGGGTTTGGTATTAGAAGCATTGAGATAACACATCTCATGTTATAAGAAGAATCTCAGGTTTGGTATTAGAGGCATTGAGATATCACATCTCATGCTATAGGACGGGTCTCAGAATTGGAATGGGAAGGAGTTGGATATCACATCTCAAGCTATAGGAAGGGTCTCAAGATTGGAATGGGAAGGACTTGGATATCACATCTCATGTTATAGGAAGGGTCTCAGGTTTGGTATTAGAAGCATTGAGATATCACATCTCATGCTATAGGAAGGGTCTCAGGATTGGAATGGGAAGGACTTGGATATCACATCTCATGATAAAGGAAGGGTCTAAGGTTTGGAAGGGGAAGGATTTGGATATCACATCTCATGTTATAGGACCGGTCTCAGGTTTGGTATTAGAAGCATTGAGATATCAAGTCTCATGGTATAGGACGGGTCTCAGAATTGGAATGGGAAGGAGTTGGATATCACATCTCAAGCTATAGGAAGGATCTCAGGATTGAAATGGGAAGGAGTTTGATATCACATCTCATGCCATGTATGGGTCTCAGCTTTTGTAGAAGCATTGGGATATCACATCTCATGCTATCGGAAGGGTATCAGGATTGGATTTGGAAGGAGTTGGATATCCCATCTCATGCTATAGGAAGGGTCTCAGGTTGGAATGGGAAGGAGTTGGATATCACATCTCATGTTATAGGAAGGGTCTCAGGATTGGAATGGGAAGGACTTGGATATCAAATCTCATGCTATAGGAAGGCTCTCAGGTTTGGAAGGGGAAGGAGTTGGATATCACATTTCATGTTAGAGGTAGGATCTCAGGTTTGGTATTAGAGGCATTGAGATATCACATCTCATGCTATCAGAAGGGTCTCAGGATTGTAATGGGAAGGAGTTGGATATCACATCTCATGCTAAAGGGAGGGTCTCAGCTTTGGAAGGGGAAGGATTTGGAGATCACATCTCAGGTTATAGGAAGGATCTCAGGTTTGGTATTAGAAGCATTGAGATATCACATCTCATGCTATCGGAAGGATCTCAGGTTTGGTATTAGAGGCATTGAGATATCACATCTCAAACTATCAGAAGGTTCTCAGGATTGGAATGGGAAGGAGTCGGATATCACATCTCATGCTAAAGGGAGGGTCTCAGGTTTGGAAGTGGAAGGATTTGGATATCACATCTCATGTTATAGGAAGGATCTCAGGTTTGGTATTAGAAGCATTGAGATATCACATCTCATGCTATAGGAAGGGTCTCAGGATTGGAATGGGAAGGAGTTGGATATCACATCTCAAGCTATAGGAAGGGTCTCAGGATTGGAATGGGAAGGAGTTGGATATCACATCTCAAGCTATAGGAAGGGTCTCAGGATTGGAATGGGAAGGAGTTGGATATCACATCTCATGCTATAGCTAGGGTCTCAGGTTTGGTATAAGCATTGAGATATCCCATCTCATGCTATAGGAAGGGTCTCAGGTTTGGAATCGGAAGGAGTTGTATATGACATCTCATGCCATAGGAAGAGTCTCAGGTTTGGTATAAGCATTGAGATATCACATCTCTGCTATCGGAAGGGTCTCAGGATTGGAATGGGAAGGAGTTGGATATCCCTTCTCATTACAGGAAGGGTCTCAGGTTTGGTAGTAGAAGCATTGAGATATCACATCTCATGGTATAGGACGGGTCTCAGAATTGGAATGGGAAGGAGTTGGATATCACATCTCATGTTATAGGAAGGGTCTCAGGTTTGGTAATAGAAGCATTGAGATATCACATCTCATGCTATAGGAAGGGTCTCAGGATTGGAATGGGAAGGACTTGGATATCACATCTCATGTTATAGGAAGGGTCTCAGGTTTGGTATTAGAAGCATTGAGATATCACATCTCATGCTATAGGAAGGGTCTCAGAATTGGAATGGGAAGGAGTTGGATATCACATCTCAAGCTATAGGAAGGGTCTCAGGATTGGAATGGGAAGGAGTTTGATATCACATCTCATGCCATGTATGGGTCTCAGGTTTTGTAGAAGCATTGGGATATCCCATCTCATGCTATCGGAAGGGTATCAGGATTGGATTTGGAAGGAGTTGGATATCCCATCTCATGCTATAGGAAGGGTCTCAGGTTGGAATGGGAAGGAGTTGGATATCACATCTCATGTTATAGGAAGGGTCTCAGGATTGGAATGGGAAGGACTTGGATATCACATTTCATGTTAGAGGTAGGATCTCAGGTTTGGTATTAGAGGCATTGAGATATCACATTTCATGCTATCAGAAGGATCTCAGGATTGGAATGGGAAGGAGTTGGATATCACATCTCATGCTAAAGGGAGGGTCTCAGGTTTGGAAGGGGAAGGATTTGGATATCACATCTCATGTTATAGGAAGGATCTCAGGTTTGGTATTAGAAGCATTGAGATATCACATCTCATGCTATCGGAAGGATCTCAGGTTTGGTATTAGAGGCATTGAGAATCACATCTCATGCTATCAGAAGGGTCTCAGGATTGGAATGGGAAGGAGTCGGATATCACATCTCATGCTAAAGGGAGGGTCTCAGGTTTGGTATTAGAAGCATTGAGATATCACATCTCATGTTATAGGAAGAATCTCAGGTTTGGTATTAGAGGCATTGAGATATCACATCTCATGCTATCAGAAGGGTCTCAGGATTGGAATGGGAAGGAGTCGGATATCACATCTCATGCTAAAGGGAGGGTCTCAGGTTTGGTATTAGAAGCATTGAGATATCACATCTCATGCTATCGGAAGGATCTCAGGTTTGGTATTAGAGGCATTGAGATATCACATCTCATGCTATCAGAAGGGTCCAGGATTGGAATGGGAAGGAGTCGGATATCTCATCTCATGCTAAAGGGAGGGTCTCAGGTTTGGTATTAGAAGCATTGAGATATCACATCTCATGTTATAGGAAGAATCTCAGGTTTGGTATTAGAGGCATTGAGATATCACATCTCATGCTATCAGAAGGGTCTCAGGATTGGAATGGGAAGGAGTCGGATATCACATCTCATTCTAAAGGGAGGGTCTCGGGTTTGGTATTAGAAGCATTGAGATATCACATCTCATGTTATAAGAAGAATCTCAGGTTTGGTATTAGAGGCATTGAGATATCACATCTCATGCTATAGGACGGGTCTCAGAATTGGAATGGGAAGGAGTTGGATATCACATCTCAAGCTATAGGAAGGGTCACAAGATTGGAATGGGAAGGACTTGGATATCACATCTCATGTTATAGGAAGGGTCTCAGGTTTGGTATTAGAAGCATTGAGATATCACATCTCATGCTATAGGAAGGGTCTCAGGATTGGAATGGGAAGGACTTGGATATCACATCTCATGATAAAGGAAGGGTCTAAGGTTTGGAAGGGGAAGGATTTGGATATCACATCTCATGTTATAGGACCGGTCTCAGGTTTGGTATTAGAAGCATTGAGATATCAAGTCTCATGGTATAGGATGGGTCTCAGAATTGGAATGGGAAGGAGTTGGATATCACATCTCAAGCTATAGGAAGGATCTCAGAATTGAAATGGGAAGGAGTTTGATATCACATCTCATGCCATGTATGGGTCTCAGCTTTTGTAGAAGCATTGGGATATCACATCTCATGCTATCGGAAGGGTATCAGGATTGGATTTGGAAGGAGTTGGATATCCCATCTCATGCTATAGGAAGGGTCTCAGGTTGGAATGGGAAGGAGTTGGATATCACATCTCATGTTATAGGAAGGGTCTCAGGATTGGAATGGGAAGGACTTGGATATCAAATCTCATTCTATAGGAAGGCTCTCAGGTTTGGAAGGGGAAGGAGTTGGATATCACATTTCATGTTAGAGGTAGGATCTCAGGTTTGGTATTAGAGGCATTGAGATATCACATCTCATGCTATCAGAAGGGTCTCAGGATTGTAATGGGAAGGAGTTGGATATCACATCTCATGCTAAAGGGAGGGTCTCAGCTTTGGAAGGGGAAGGATTTGGAGATCACATCTCAGTTTATAGGAAGGATCTCAGGTTTGGTATTAGAAGCATTGAGATATCACATCTCATGCTATCGGAAGGATCTCAGGTTTGGTATTAGAGGCATTGAGATATCACATCTCATGCTATCAGAAGGTTCTCAGGATTGGAATGGGAAGGAGTCGGATATCACATCTCATGCTAAAGGGAGGGTCTCAGGTTTGGAAGTGGAAGGATTTGGATATCACATCTCATGTTATAGGAAGGATCTCAGGTTTGGTATTAGAAGCATTGAGATATCACATCTCATGCTATAGGAAGGGTCTCAGGATTGGAATGGGAAGGAGTTGGATATCACATCTCAAGCTATAGGAAGGGTCTCAGGATTGGAATGGGAAGGAGTTGGATATCACATCTCAAGCTATAGGAAGGGTCTCAGGATTGGAATGGGAAGGAGTTGGATATCACATCTCATGCTATAGCTAGGGTCTCAGGTTTGGTATAAGCATTGAGATATCCCATCTCATGCTATAGGAAGGGTCTCAGGTTTGGAATCGGAAGGAGTTGTATATGACATCTCATGCCATAGGAAGGGTCTCAGGTTTGGTATAAGCATTGAGATATCACATCTCTGCTATCGGAAGGGTCTCAGGATTGGAATGGGAAGGAGTTGGATATCCCTTCTCATTACAGGAAGGGTCTCAGGTTTGGTATTAGAAGCATTGAGATATCACATCTCATGGTATAGGACGGGTCTCAGAATTGGAATGGGAAGGAGTTGGATGTCACATCTCAAGCTATAGGAAGGGTCTCAAGATTGGAATGGGAAGGACTTGTATATCACATCTCATGTTATAGGAAGGGTCTCAGGTTTGGTAATAGAAGCATTGAGATATCACATCTCATGCTATAGGAAGGGTCTCAGGATTGGAATGGGAAGGACTTGGATATCACATCTCATGTTATAGGAAGGATCTCAGGTTTGGTATTAGAAGCATTGAGATATCACATCTCATGCTATAGGAAGGGTCTCAGAATTGGAATGGGAAGGAGTTGGATATCACATCTCAAGCTATAGGAAGGGTCTCAGGATTGGAATGGGAAGGAGTTTGATATCACATCTCATGCCATGTATGGGTCTCAGGTTTTGTAGAAGCATTGGGATATCCCATCACATGCTATCGGAAGGGTATCAGGATTGGATTTGGAAGGAGTTGGATATCCCATCTCATGCTATAGGAAGGGTCTCAGGTTGGAATGGGAAGGAGTTGGATATCACATCTCATGTTATAGGAAGGGTCTCAGGATTGGAATGGGAAGGACTTGGATATCACATTTCATGTTAGAGGTAGGATCTCAGGTTTGGTATTAGAGGCATTGAGATATCACATTTCATGCTATCAGAAGGATCTCAGGATTGGAATGGGAAGGAGTTGGATATCACATCTCATGCTAAAGGGAGGGTCTCAGGTTTGGAAGGGGAAGGATTTGGATATCACATCTCATGTTATAGGAAGGATCTCAGGTTTGGTATTAGAAGCATTGAGATATCACATCTCATGCTATCGGAAGGATCTCAGGTTTGGTATTAGAGGCATTGAGATATCACATCTCATGCTATCAGAAGGGTCTCAGGATTGGAATGGGAAGGAGTCGGATATCACATCTCATGCTAAAGGGAGGGTCTCAGGTTTGGTATTAGAAGCATTGAGATATCACATCTCATGTTATAGGAAGAATCTCAGGTTTGGTATTAGAGGCATTGAGATATCACATCTCATGCTATCAGAAGGGTCTCAGGATTGGAATGGGAAGGAGTCGGATATCACATCTCATGCTAAAGGGAGGGTCTCAGGTTTGGTATTAGAAGCATTGAGATATCACATCTCATGTTATAGGAAGAATCTCAGGTTTGGTATTAGAGGCATTGAGATATCACATCTCATGCTATCGGAAGGATCTCAGGTTTGGTATTAGAGGCATTGAGATATCACATCTCATGCTATCAGAAGGTTCTCAGGATTGGAATGGGAAGGAGTCGGATATCACATCTCATGCTAAAGGGAGGGTCTCAGGTTTGGAAGGGGAAGGATTTGGAGATCACATCTCATGTTATAGGAAGGATCTCAGGTTTGGTATTAGAAGCATTGAGATATCACATCTCATGCTATCGGAAGGATCTCAGGTTTGGTATTAGAGGCATTGAGATATCACATCTCATGCTATCAGAAGGTTCTCAGGTATGGAATGGGAAGGAGTCGGATATCACATCTCATGCTAAAGGGAGGGTCTCAGGTTTGGAAGTGGAAGGATTTGGATATTACATCTCATGTTATAGGAAGGATCTCAGGTTTGGTATTAGAAGCATTGAGATATCACATCTCATGCTATAGGAAGGGTCTCAGGATTGGAATGGAAAGGAGTTGGATATCACATCTCAAGCTATAGGAAGGGTCTCAGGATTGGAATGGGAAGGAGTTGAATATCACACCTCAAGCTATAGGAAGGGTCTCAGGATTGGAATGGGAAGGAGTTGGATATCACATCTCATGCTATAGCTAGGGTCTCAGGTTTGGTATAAGCATTGAGATATCCCATCTCATGCTATAGGAAGGGTCTCAGGTTTGGAATCGGAAGGAGTTGTATATGACATCTCATGCCATAGGAAGGGTCTCAGGTTTGGTATAAGCATTGAGATATCACATCTCTGCTATCGGAAGGGTCTCAGGATTGGAATGGGAAGGAGTTGGATATCCCTTCTCATTACAGGAAGGGTCTCAGGTTTGGTATTAGAAGCATTGAGATATCACATCTCATGGTATAGGACGGGTCTCAGAATTGGAATGGGAAGGAGTTGGATATCACATCTCAAGCTATAGGAAGGGTCTCAGGATTGGAATGGGAAGGACTTGTATATCACATCTCATGTTATAGGAAGGGTCTCAGGTTTGGTAATAGAAGCATTGAGATATCACATCTCATGCTATAGGAAGGGTCTCAGGATTGGAATGGGAAGGACTTGGATATCACATCTCATGTTATAGGAAGGGTCTCAGGTTTGGTATTAGAAGCATTGAGATATCACATCTCATGCTATAGGAAGGGTCTCAGAATTGGAATGGGAAGGAGTTGGATATCACATCTCAAGCTATAGGAAGGGTCTCAGGATTGGAATGGGAAGGAGTTGGATATCACATCTCATGTTATAGGAAGGGTCACAGGTTTTGTAGAAGCATTGGGATATCCCATCTCATGCTATCGGAAGGGTATCAGGATTGGATTTGGAAGGAGTTGAATATCCCATCTCATGCTATAGGAAGGGTCTCAGGTTGGAATGGGAAGGAGTTGGATATCACATCTCATGTTATAGGAAGGGTCTCAGGATTGGAATGTGAAGGACTTGGATATCACATTTCATGTTAGAGGTAGGATCTCAGGTTTGGTATTAGAGGCATTGAGATATCACATTTCATGCTATCAGAAGGATCTCAGGATTGGAATGGGAAGGAGTTGGATATCACATCTCATGCTAAAGGGAGGGTCTCAGGTTTGGAAGGGGAAGGATTTGGATATCACATCTCATGTTATTGGAAGGATCTCAGGTTTGGTATTAGAAGCATTGAGATATCACATCTCATGCTATCGGAAGGATCTCAGGTTTGGTATTAGAGGCATTGAGATATCACATCTCATGCTATCAGAAGGGTCTCAGGATTGGAATGGGAAGGAGTCGGATATCACATCTCATGCTAAAGGGAGGGTCTCAGGTTTGGTATTAGAAGCATTGAGATATCACATCTCATGTTATAGGAAGAATCTCAGGTTTGGTATTAGAGGCATTGAGATATCACATCTCATGCTATCAGAAGGGTCTCAGGATTGGAATGGGAAGGAGTCGGATATCACATCTCATGCTAAAGGGAGGGTCTCAGGTTTGGTATTAGAAGCATTGAGATATCACATCTCATGCTATCGGAAGGATCTCAGGTTTGGTATTAGAGGCATTGAGATATCACATCTCATGCTATCAGAAGGGTCCAGGATTGGAATGGGAAGGAGTCGGATATCACATCTCATGCTAAAGGGAGGGTCTCAGGTTTGGTATTAGAAGCATTGAGATATCACATCTCATGTTATAAGAAGAATCTCAGGTTTGGTATTAGAGGCATTGAGATATCACATCTCATGCTATAGGACGGGTCTCAGGATTGGTATTAGAAGCATTGAGATATCACATCTCATGCTATAGGAAGGGTCTCAGGATTGGAATGGGAAGGACTTGGATATCACATCTCATGTTATATGAAGGGTCTCAGGTTTGGTATTAGAAGCATTGAGATATCACATCTCATGCTATAGGAAGGGTCTCAGGATTGGAATGGGAAGGACTTGGATATCACATCTCATGATAAAGGAAGGGTCTAAGGTTTGGAAGGGGAAGGATTTGGATATCACATCTCATGTTATAGGACCGGTCTCAGGTTTGGTATTAGAAGCATTGAGATATCAAGTCTCATGGTATAGGACGGGTCTCAGAATTGGAATGGGAAGGAGTTGGATATCACATCTCAAGCTATAGGAAGGATCTCAGGATTGAAATGGGAAGGAGTTTGATATCACATCTCATGCCATGTATGGGTCTCAGCTTTTGTAGAAGCATTGGGATATCACATCTCATGCTATCGGAAGGGTATCAGGATTGGATTTGGAAGGAGTTGGATATCCCATCTCATGCTATAGGAAGGGTCTCAGGTTGGAATGGGAAGGAGTTGGATATCACATCTCATGTTATAGGAAGGGTCTCAGGATTGGAATGGGAAGGACTTGGATATCAAATCTCATGCTATAGGAAGGCTCTCAGGTTTGGAAGGGGAAGGAGTTGGATATCACATTTCATGTTAGAGGTAGGATCTCAGGTTTGGTATTAGAGGCATTGAGATATCACATCTCATGCTATCAGAAGGGTCTCAGGATTGTAATGGGAAGGAGTTGGATATCACATCTCATGCTAAAGGGAGGGTCTCAGCTTTGGAAGGGGAAGGATTTGGAGATCACATCTCAGTTTATAGGAAGGATCTCAGGTTTGGTATTAGAAGCATTGAGATATCACATCTCATGCTATCGGAAGGATCTCAGGTTTGGTATTAGAGGCATTGAGATATCACATCTCATGCTATCAGAAGGTTCTCAGGATTGGAATGGGAAGGAGTCGGATATCACATCTCATGCTAAAGGGAGGGTCTCAGGTTTGGAAGTGGAAGGATTTGGATATCACATCTCATGTTATAGGAAGGATCTCAGGTTTGGTATTAGAAGCATTGAGATATCACATCTCATGCTATAGGAAGGGTCTCAGGATTGTAATGGGAAGGAGTTGGATATCACATCTCAAGCTATAGGAAGGGTCTCAGGATTGGAATGGGAAGGAGTTGGATATCACATCTCAAGCTATAGGAAGGGTCTCAGGATTGGAATGGGAAGGAGTTGGATATCACATCTCATGCTATAGCTAGGGTCTCAGGTTTGGTATAAGCATTGAGATATCCCATCTCATGCTATAGGAAGGGTCTCAGGTTTGGAATCGGAAGGAGTTGTATATGACATCTCATGCCATAGGAAGGGTCTCAGGTTTGGTATAAGCATTGAGATATCACATCTCTGCTATCGGAAGGGTCTCAGGATTGGAATGGGAAGGAGTTGGATATCCCTTCTCATTACAGGAAGGGTCTCAGGTTTGGTATTAGAAGCATTGAGATATCACATCTCATGGTATAGGACGGGTCTCAGAATTGGAATGGGAAGGAGTTGGATATCACATCTCAAGCTATAGGAAGGGTCTCAGGATTGGAATGGGAAGGACTTGTATATCACATCTCATGTTATAGGAAGGGTCTCAGGTTTGGTAATAGAAGCATTGAGATATCACATCTCATGCTATAGGAAGGGTCTCAGGATTGGAATGGGAAGGACTTGGATATCACATCTCATGTTATAGGAAGGGTCTCAGGTTTGGTATTAGAAGCATTGAGATATCACATCTCATGCTATAGGAAGGGTCTCAGAATTGGAATGGGAAGGAGTTGGATATCACATCTCAAGCTATAGGAAGGGTCTCAGGATTGGAATGGGAAGGAGTTTGATATCACATCTCATGCCATGTATGGGTCTCAGGTTTTGTAGACGCATTGGGATATCCCATCTCATGCTATCGGAAGGGTATCAGGATTGGATTTGGAAGGAGTTGGATATCCCATCTCATGCTATAGGAAGGGTCTCAGGTTGGAATGGGAAGGAGTTGGATATCACATCTCATGTTATAGGAAGGGTCTCAGGATTGGAATGGGAAGGACTTGGATATCACATTTCATGTTAGAGGTAGGATCTCAGGTTTGGTATTAGAGGCATTGAGATATCACATTTCATGCTATCAGAAGGATCTCAGGATTGGAATGGGAAGGAGTTGGATATCACATCTCATGCTAAAGGGAGGGTCTCAGGTTTGGAAGGGGAAGGATTTGGATATCACATCTCATGTTATAGGAAGGATCTCAGGTTTGGTATTAGAAGCATTGAGATATCACATCTCATGCTATCGGAAGGATCTCAGGTTTGGTATTAGAGGCATTGAGATATCACATCTCATGCTATCAGAAGAGTCTCAGGATTGGAATGGGAAGGAGTCGGATATCACATCTCATGCTAAAGGGAGGGTCTCAGGTTTGGTATTAGAAGCATTGAGATATCACATCTCATGTTATAGGAAGAATCTCAGGTTTGGTATTAGAGGCATTGAGATATCACATCTCATGCTATCAGAAGGGTCTCAGGATTGGAATGGGAAGGAGTCGGATATCACATCTCATGCTAAAGGGAGGGTCTCAGGTTTGGTATTAGAAGCATTGAGATATCACATCTCATGTTATAGGAAGAATCTCAGGTTTGGTATTAGAGGCATTGAGATATCACATCTCATGCTATCGGAAGGATCTCAGGTTTGGTATTAGAGGCATTGAGATATCACATCTCATGCTATCAGAAGGTTCTCAGGATTGGAATGGGAAGGAGTCGGATATCACATCTCATGCTAAAGGGAGGGTCTCAGGTTTGGAAGGGGAAGGATTTGGAGATCACATCTCATGTTATAGGAAGGATCTCAGGTTTGGTATTAGAAGCATTGAGATATCACATCTCATGCTATGGGAAGGATCTCAGGTTTGGTATTAGAGGCATTGAGATATCACATCTCATGCTATCAGAAGGTTCTCAGGTATGGAATGGGAAGGAGTCGGATATCACATCTCATGCTAAAGGGAGGGTCTCAGGTTTGGAAGTGGAAGGATTTGGATATTACATCTCATGTTATAGGAAGGATCTCAGGTTTGGTATTAGAAGCATTGAGATATCACATCTCATGCTATAGGAAGGGTCTCAGGATTGGAATGGAAAGGAGTTGGATATCACATCTCAAGCTATAGGAAGGGTCTCAGGATTGGAATGGGAAGGAGTTGGATATCACACCTCAAGCTATAGGAAGGGTCTCAGGATTGGAATGGGAAGGAGTTGGATATCACATCTCATGCTATAGCTAGGGTCTCAGGTTTGGTATAAGCATTGAGATATCCCATCTCATGCTATAGGAAGGGTCTCAGGTTTGGAATCGGAAGGAGTTGTATATGACATCTCATGCCATAGGAAGGGTCTCAGGTTTGGTATAAGCATTGAGATATCACATCTCTGCTATCGGAAGGGTCTCAGGATTGGAATGGGAAGGAGTTGGATATCCCTTCTCATTACAGGAAGGGTCTCAGCATTGGAATCGGAAGGAGTTGTATTTGACATCTCATGCTCTAGGAAGGGTCTCAGGTTTGGTATAAGCATTGAGATATCACATTTCTGCTATCGGAAGGGTCTCAGGATTGGAATGGGAAGGAGTCGGATATCACATCTCATGCTAAAGGGAGGGTCTCAGGTTTGGTATTAGAAGCATTGAGATATCACATCTCATGTTATAGGAAGAATCTCAGGTTTGGTATTAGAGGCATTGAGATATCACATCTCATGCTATCAGAACGGTCTCAGGATTGGAATGGGAAGGAGTCGGATATCACATCTCATGCTAAAGGGAGGGTCTCAGGTTTGGTATTGGAAGCATTGAGATATCACATCTCATGTTATAGGAAGAATCTCAGGTTTGGTATTAGAGGCATTGAGATATCATATCTCATGCTATAGGAAGGGTCTCAGGATTGGAATGGGAAGGAGTCGGATATCACATCTCATGCTAAAGGGAGGGTCTCAGGTTTGGTATTAGAAGCATTGAGATATCACATCTCATGTGATAGGAAGAATCTCAGGTTTGGTATTAGAGGCATTGAGATATCATATCTCATGCTATAGGAAGGGTCTCAGGATTGGAATGGGAAGGAGTTGGATATCACATCTCATCCAATAGGAAGGATCTCAGGATTGGAATGGGAAGGATTTGGATGTCACATCTCTTGCTATAGGAAGGGTCTAAGGTTTTTTATTAGAAACATTGAGATATCACATCTCATGCTATAGGAAGGGTTTCAGGATTGGAATGGGAAGGATTTCGATATCACATCTCACGCTAAAGGAAGGGTCTCAGGTTTGGAAGGGGAAGGATTTGGATATCATATCTCATGTTATAGGACGGGTCCCAGGTTTGGTATTAGAAGCTTTGAGATATCACATCTCATGCTATAGGAAGGGTCTCAGGATTGGAATGGGAAGGAGTTGGATATCACATCTCATGCTAAAGGAAGGGACTCAGGTTTGATAGAAGCATTGATATATCACATCTCATGCTATAGGAAGGGTCTCAGGATTGGAATGGGAAGGAGTTGGATATCACATCTCATGCCATAGGAAGGGTCTCAGGTTTGGTATAAGCATTGAGATATCACATCTCTGCTATCGGAAGGGTCTCAGGATAGGAATGGGAAGGACTTAGATATCACATCTCATGCTATAGGGAGGGTCTCAGTTTTGATATTGGAAGCATTGAGATATCACATTTCATGCTATCGGAAGGGTCTCAGGATTGGAATGGGAAGGAGTTGGATATCACATCTCAAGCTATCTCAGGATTGGAATGGGAAGGAGTTTGATATCACATCTCAAGCTATAGGAAGGGTCTCAGGTTTGGAAGGGGAAGGATTTGGACCTCACATCTCATGTTTTAGGACGGGTCTCAGGTTTGGTATTAGAAGCATTGAGATATCACATCTCATGGTATAGGAAGGGTCTCAGGATTGGAATGGGAAGGAGTCGGATATCACATCTCAAGCTATCACAGGATTGGATTGGGAAGGAGTTTGATATCACATCTCAAGCTATAGGAAGGGTCTCAGGTTTGGAAAGGGAAGGATTTGGATTTCACATCTCATGTTATAGGATGGTTCTCATGTTTGGTTTTAGAAGCATTGGGATATCACATCTCATGCTATCGGAAGGGTCTCAGGTTTGGAAAGGGAAGGATTAATATTTCACATATGTTATTGGATGGTTCTCAGGTTTGGTTTTAGAAGCATTAAGATATCACATCTCATGCTAAAGGAAGGATCTCAGGTTTGGAATGGGAAGGAGTTGGATACACATCTCATGTTATAGGAAGGATCTCAGGTTTGGTATTAGAAGCATTGTGATATCACATATCATGCTATAGGAAGGGTCTCAGGATTGGAATGGGAAGGAGTTGGATATCACATCTCATGCTAAAGGAAAGATCTCAGGTTTGGAAGGGGAAAGATTTGGATCTCACATCTCATGTTTTAGGACGGGTGTCAGGTTTGGTATTAGAAGCATTGAGATATCACATCTCATGGTATAGGAAGGATCTCAGGATTGGAATGGGAAGGAGTTGGATATCACATCTCAAGCTATCTCAGGATTGGAATGGGAAGGAGTTTGATATCACATCTCATGCTATCGGAAGGGTCTCAGGTTTGGAATGGGAAGGAGTTGGATATCACATCTCATGTTATAGGAAGGATCTCAGGTTTGGTATTAGAAGCATTGAGATATCACATCTCATGCTATAGGAAGGGTCTCAGGATTGGAATCGGAAGGAGTTGGATACCACATCTCATGCTATAGGAAGGGTCTCAGGTTTGGTATAAGCATTGAGATATCCCATCTCATGCTATAGGAAGGGTCTCAGCATTGGAATCGGAAGGAGTTGTATTTGACATCTCATGCCATAGGAAGGGTCTCAGGTTTGGTATAAGCATTGAGATATCACATCTCTGCTATCGGAAGGGTCTAAGGATTGGAATGGGAAGGAGTTGGATATCACATCTCATGCTAAAGGGAGGGTCTCAGGTTTGGAAGGGGAAGGATTTGGATATCACATCTCATGTTATAGGAAGGATCTCAGGTTTGGTATTAGAAGCATTGAGATATCACATCTCATGCTATCGGAAGGATCTCAGGTTTGGTATTAGAGGCATTGAGATATCACATCTCATGCTATCAGAAGGGTCTCAGGATTGGAATGGAAAGGAGTCGGATATCACATCTCATGCTAAAGGGAGGGTCTCAGGTTTGGTATTAGAAGCATTGAGATATCACATCTCATGTTATAGGAAGAATCTCGGGTTTGGTATTAGAGGCATTGAGATATCACATCTCATGCTATAGGAAGGGTCTCAGGATTGGAATGGGAAGGAGTTGGATATCACATCTCATGCTAAAGGAAGGGTCTCAGTTTTGGTAGAAGCATTGAGATATCACATCTCATGGTATAGGAAGGGTCTCAGGATTGGAATGGGAAGGAGTTGGATATCACATCTCATGTTATAGGAAGGGTCTCAGTATTGGAAGGAGAAGGATTTGGATATCACATCTCTTGCTATAGGAAGGGTCTCAGGTTTTTTGTTAGAAACATTGAGATTTAACATCTCATGCTATAGGAAGGGTTTCAGGATTGGAATGGGAAGGATTTGGATATCACATCTCATGCTAAAGGAAGGGTCTCAGGTTTGGAAGGGGAAGGATTTGGATATCATATCTCATGTTATAGGACGGGTCCCAGGTTTGGTATTAGAAGCTTTGAGATATCACATCTCATGCTAAAGGAAGGGACTCAGGTTTGATAGAAGCATTGAGATATCACATCTCATGCTATAGGAAGGGTCTCAGGATTGGAATGGGAAGGAGTTGGATATCACATCTCATGCCATAGGAAGGGTCTCAGGTTTGGTATAAGCATTGAGATATCACATCTCTACTATCGGAAGGGTCTCAGGATAGGAATGGGAAGGACTTAGATATCACATCTCATGCTATAGGGAGTGTCTCAGTTTTGATATTAGAAGCATTGGGATATCACATTTCATGCTATCGGAAGGGTCTCAGGATTGGAATGGGAAGGAGTTGGATATCACATCTCAAGCTATCTCAGGATTGTAATGGGAAGGAGTTTGATATCACATCTCAAGCTATAGGAAGGGTCTCAGGTTTGGAAGGGGAAGGATTTGGATTTCACATCTCATGTTTTAGGACGGGTCTCAGGTTTGGTATTAGAAGCATTGAGATATCACATCTCATGGTATAGGAAGGGTCTCAGGATTGGAATGGGAAGGAGTTGGATATCACATCTCAAGCTATCACAGGATTGGAATGGGAAGGAGTTTGATAGCACATCTCAAGCTATAGGAAGGGTCTCAGGTTTGGAAAGGGAAGGATTTGGATTTCACATCTCATGTTATAGGATGGTTCTCATGTTTGGTTTTAGAAGCATTGAGATATCACATCTCATGCTATCTGAAGGGTCTCAGGTTTGGAAAGGGAAGGATTTGGATTTCACATATGTTATTGGATGTTTCTCAGGTTTGGTTTTAGAAGCATTAAGATATCACATCTCATGCTATAGGAAGGGTCTCAGGTTTGGAATGGGAAGGAGTTGGATACACATCTCATGTTATAGGAAGGATCTCAGGTTTGGTATTAGAAGCATTGTGATATCACATATCATGCTATAGGAAGGGTCTCAGGATTGGAATGGGAAGGATTTGGATCTCACATCTCATGTTTTAGGACGGGTGTCAGGTTTGGTATTAGAAGCATTGAGATATCACATCTCATGGTATAGGAAGGGTCTCAGGATTGGAATGGGAAGGAGTTGGATATCACATCTCAAGCTATCTCAGGATTGGAATGGGAAGGAGTTTGATATCACATCTCATGCTATCGGAAGGGTCTCAGGTTTGGAATGGGAAGGAGTTGGATATCACATCTCATGTTATAGGAAGGATCTCAGGTTTGGTATTAGAAGCATTGAGATATCACATCTCATGCTATAGGAAGGGTTTCAGGATTGGAATCGGAAGGAGTTGGATACCACATCTCATGCTATAGGAAGGGTCTCAGGTTTGGTATAAGCATTGAGATATCCCATCTCATGCTATAGGAAGGGTCTCAGCATTGGAATCGGAAGGAGTTGTATTTGACATCTCATGCCATAGGAAGGGTCTCAGGTTTGGTATAAGCATTGAGATATCACATCTCTGCTATCGGAAGGGTCTCAGGATTGGAATGGGAAGGAGTCGGATATCACATCTCATGCTAAAGGGAGGGTCTCAGGTTTGGTATTAGGAGCATTGAGATATCACATCTCATGTTATAGGAAGAATCTCAGGTTTGGTATTAGAGGCATTGAGATATCACATCTCATGCTATAGGAAGGCTCTCAGGATTGGAATGGGAAGGAGTTGGATATCACATCTCATACTAAAGGAAGGGTCTCAGTTTTGGTAGAAGCATTGAGATATCACTTCTCATGGTATAGGAAGGGTCTCAGGATTGGAATTGGAAGGAGTTGGATATCACATCTCATCCAATAGAAAGGATCTCAGGATTGGAATGGGAAGGATTTGGATGTCACATCTCTTACTATAGGAAGGGTCTCAGGTTTTCTATTAGAAACATTGAGATATCACATCTCATGCTATAGGAAGGGTTTCAGGATTGGAATGGGAAGGATTTGGATATCACATCTCATGCTAAAGGAAGGGTCTCAGGTTTGGAAGGGTAAGGATTTGGATATCATATCTCATGTTATAGGACGGGTCCCAGGTTTGGTATTAGAAGCTTTGAGATATCACATCTCATGCTATAGGAAGGGTCTCAGGATTCGAATGGGAAAGAGTTGGATATCACATCTCATGCTAAAGGAAGGGACTCAGGTTTGATAGAAGCATTGAGATATCACATCTCATGCTATAGGAAGGGTCTCAGGATTGGAATGGGAACGAGTTGGATATCACATCTCATGCCATAGGAAGGGTCTCAGGTTTGGTATAAGCATTGAGATATCACATCTCTGCTATCGGAAGGGTCTCAGGATAGGAATGGGAAGGACTTAGATATCACATCTGATGCTATAGGGAGGGTCTCAGTTTTGATATTAGAAGCATTGAGATATCACATTTCATGCTATCGGAAGGGTCTCAGGATTGGAATGGGAAGGAGTTGGATATCACATCTCAAGCTATAGGAAGGGTCTCAGGTTTGGAAGGGGAAGGATTTGGATCTCACATCTCATGTTTTAGGACGGGTCTCAGGTTTGGTATTAGAAGCATTGAGATATCACATCTCATGGTATAGGAAGGGTCTCAGGATTGGAATGGGAAGGAGTTGGATATCACATCTCAAGCTATCACAGGATTGGAATGGGAAGGAGTTTGATAGCACATCTCAAGCTATAGGAAGGGTCTCAGGTTTGGAAAGGGAAGGATTTGGATTTCACATCTCATGCTATAGGATGGTTCTCATGTTTGGTTTTAGAAGCATTGAGATATCACACCACATGCTATCTTAAGGGTCTCAGGTTTGGAAAGGGAAGGATTTGGATTTCACATATGTTATTAGATGGTTCTCAGGTTTGGTTTTAGAAGCATTCAGATATCACATCTCATTCTATAGGAAGGGTCTCAGGTTTGGAATGGGAAGGAGTTGGATACACATCTCATGTTATAGGAAGGATCTCAGGTTTGGTATTAGAAGCATTGTGATATCACATATCATGCTATAGGAAGGGTCTCAGGATTGGAATGGGACGGAGTTGGATATCACATCTCATGCTAAAGGAAAGATCTCAGGTTTGGAAGGGGAAGGATTTGGATCTCACATCTCATGTTTTAGGACGGGTGTCAGGTTTGGTATTAGAAGCATTGAGATATCACATCTCATGGTATAGGAAGGGTCTCAGGATTGGAATGGGAAGGAGTTGGATATCACATCTCAAGCTATCTCAGGATTGGAATGGGAAGGAGTTTGACATCACATCTCATGCTATCGGAAGGGTCTCAGGTTTGGAATGGGAAGGAGTTGGATATCACATCTCATGTTATAGGAAGGATCACAGGTTTGGTATTAGAAGCATTGAGATATCACATCTCATGCTATAGGAAGGGTCTCAGGATTGGAATCGGAAGGAGTTGGATACCACTTCTCATGCTATAGGAAGGGTCTCAGGTTTGGTATAAGCATTGAGATATCCCATCTCATGCTATAGGAAGGGTCTCAGCATTGGAATCGGAAGGAGTTGTATTTGACATCTCATGCCATAGGAAGGGTCTCAGGTTTGGTATAAGCATTGAGATATCACATCTCTGCTATCGGAAGGGTCTCAGGATTGGAATGGGAAGGAGTCGGATATCACATCTCATGCTAAAGGGAGGGTCTCAGGTTTGGTATTAGAAGCATTGAGATATCACATCTCATGTTATAGGAAGAATCTCAGGTTTGGTATTATAGGCATTGAGATATCACATCTCATGCTATCAGAAGGGTCTCAGGATTGGAATGGGAAGGAGTCGGATATAACATCTCATGCTAAAGGGAGGGTCTCAGGTTTGGTATTAGAAGCATTGAGATATCACATCTCATGTTATAGGAAGAATCTCAGGTTTGGTATTAGAGGCATTGAGATATCACATCTCATGCTATAGGAAGGGTCTCAGGATTGCAATGGGAAGGAGTTGGATATCACATCTCATGCTAAAGGAAGGGTCTCAGTTTTGGTAGAAGCATTGAGATATCACATCTCATTGTATAGGAAGGGTCTCAGGATTGGAATGGGAAGGAGTTGGATATCACATCTCATCCAATAGGAGGGATCTCAGGATTGGAATGGGAAATATTTGGATGTCACATCTCTTGCTATAGGAAGGGTCTCAGGTTTTTTATTAGAAACATTGAGATATCACATCTCATGCTATAGGAAGGGTTTCAGGATTGGAATGGGAAGGAGTTGGATATCCCTTCTCATGCTATAGGAATGTTCTCAGGTTGGAATGGGAAGGAGTTGGATATCACATTCCATGTTATAGGAAGGGTCTCAGGATTGGAATGGGAAGGATTTGGATATCACATCTCTTGCTATAGGAAGGGTCTCAGGTTTTTTATTAGAAACATTGAGATATAACATCTCATGCTATAGGAAGGGTTTCAGGATTGGAATGGGAAGGATTTGGATATCACATTCCATGCTAAAGGAAGGGTCTCAGGTTTGGAAGGGGAAGGATTTGGATATCATATCTCATGTTATAGGACGGGTCCCAGGTTTGGTATTAGAAGCTTTGAGATATCACATCTCATGCTATAGGAAGGGTTTCAGGATTGGAATGGGAAGGAGTTGGATATCCCTTCTCATGCTATAGGAAGGTTTTCAGGTTGGAATGGGAAGGAGTTGGATATCACATTCCATGTTATAGGAAGGGTCTCAGGATTGGAATGGGAAGGATTTGGATGTCACATCTCTTGCTATAGGAAGGGTCTCAGGTTTTTTATTAGAAACATTGAGATATCACATCTCATGCTATAGGAAGGGTTTCAGGATTGGAATGGGAAGGATTTGGATATCACATCTCACGCTAAAGGAAGGGTCTCAGGTTTGGAAGGGGAAGGATTTGGATATCATATCTCATGTTATAGGACGGGTCCCAGGTTTGGTATTAGAAGCTTTGAGATATCACATCTCATGCTATAGGAAGGGTCTCAGGATTGAAATGGGAAGGAGTTGGATATCCCATCTCATGCTATAGGAAGGGTCTCAGGTTGGAATGGGAAGGAGTTGGATATCACATCTCATGTTATAGGAAGGGTCTCAGGATTGGAATGGGAAGGACTTGGATATCAAATCTCATGCTATAGGAAGGCTCTCAGGTTTGGAAGGGGAAGGAGTTGGATATCACATTTCATGTTAGAGGAAGGATCTCAGGTTTGGTATTAGAAGCATTGAGATATCACATCTCATGCTATCGGAAGGATATCAGGTTTGGTATTAGAGGCATTGAGATATCACATCTCATGCTATCAGAAGGTTCTCAGGATTGGAATGGGAAGGAGTCGGATATCACATCTCATGCTAAAGGGAGGGTCTCAGGTTTGGAAGTGGAAGGATTTGGATATCACATCTCATGTTATAGGAAGGGTCTCAGGATTGGAATGGGAAGGAGTTGGATATCACATCTCAAGCTATAGGAAGGGTCTCAGGATTGGAATGGGAAGGAGTTGGATATCACATCTCAAGCTATAGGAAGGGTCTCAGGATTGGAATGGGAAGGAGTTGGATATCACATCTCAAGCTATAGGAAGGGTCTCAGGATTGGAATGGGAAGGAGTTGGATATCACATCTCAAGCTATAGGAAGGGTCTCAGGATTGGAATGGGAAGGAGTTGGATATCACATCTCATGCTATAGCTAGGGTCTCAGGTTTGGTATAAGCATTGAGATATCCCATCTCATGCTATAGGAAGGGTCTCAGGTTTGGAATCGGAAGGAGTTGTATATGACATCTCATGCCATAGGAAGGGTCTCAGGTTTGGTATAAGCATTGAGATATCACATCTCTGCTATCGGAAGGGTCTCAGGATTGGAATGGGAAGGAGTTGGATATCCCTTCTCATTACAGGAAGGGTCTCAGGTTTGGTATTAGAAGCATTGAGATATCACATCTCATGGTATAGGACGGGTCTCAGAATTGGAATGGGAAGGAGTTGGATATCACATCTCAAGCTAAAGGAAGGGTCTCAGGATTGGAATGGGAAGGACTTGTATATCACATCTCATGTTATAGGAAGGGTCTCAGGTTTGGTAATAGAAGCATTGAGATATCACATCTCATGCTATAGGAAGGGTCTCAGGATTGGAATGGGAAGGACTTGGATATCACATCTCATGTTATAGGAAGGGTCTCAGGTTTGGTATTAGAAGCATTGAGATATCACATCTCATGCTATAGGAAGGGTCTCAGAATTGGAATGGGAAGGAGTTGGATATCACATCTCAAGCTATAGGAAGGGTCTCAGGATTGGAATGGGAAGGACTTGGATATCACATTTCATGTTAGAGGTAGGATCTCAGGTTTGGTATTAGAGGCATTGAGATATCACATTTCATGCTATCAGAAGGATCTCAGGATTGGAATGGGAAGGAGTTGGATATCACATCTCATGCTAAAGGGAGGGTCTCAGGTTTGGAAGGGGAAAGATTTGGATATCACATCTCATGTTATAGGAAGGATCTCAGGTTTGGTATTAGAAGCATTGAGATATCACATCTCATGCTATCGGAAGGATCTCAGGTTTGGTATTAGAGGCATTGAGATATCACATCTCATGCTATCAGAAGGGTCTCAGGATTGGAATGGGAAGGAGTCGGATATCACATCTCATGCTAAAGGGAGGGTCTCAGGTTTGGTATTAGAAGCATTGAGATATCACATCTCATGTTATAGGAAGAATCTCAGGTTTGGTATTAGAGGCATTGAGATATCACATCTCATGCTATCAGAAGGGTCTCAGGATTGGAATGGGAAGGAGTCGGATATCACATCTCATGCTAAAGGGAGGGTCTCAGGTTTGGTATTAGAAGCATTGAGATATCACATCTCATGTTATAGGAAGAATCTCAGGTTTGGTATTAGAGGCATTGAGATATCATATCTCATGCTATAGGAAGGGTCTCAGGATTGGAATGGGAAGGAGTCGGATATCACATCTCATGCTAAAGGGAGGGTCTCAGGTTTGGTATTAGAAGCATTGAGATATCACATCTCATGTTATAGGAAGAATCTCAGGTTTGGGATTAGAGGCATTGAGATATCATATCTCATGCTATAGGAAGGGTCTCAGGATTGGAATGGGAAGGAGTTGGATATCACATCTCATCCAATAGGAAGGATCTCAGGATTGGAATGGGAAGGATTTGGATGTCACATCTCTTGCTATAGGAAGGGTCTCAGGTTTTTTATTAGAAACATTGAGATATCACATCTCATGCTATAGGAAGGGTTTCAGGATTGGAATGGGAAGGATTTGGATATCACATCTCACGCTAAAGGAAGGGTCTCAGGTTTGGAAGGGGAAGGATTTGGATATCATATCTCATGTTATAGGACGGGTCCCAGGTTTGGTATTAGAAGCTTTGAGATATCACATCTCATGCTATAGGAAGGGTCTCAGGATTGGAATGGGAAGGAGTTGGATATCACATCTCATGCTAAAGGAAGGGACTCAGGTTTGATAGAAGCATTGAGATATCACATCTCATGCTATAGGAAGGGTCTCAGGATTGGAATGGGAAGGAGTTGGATATCACATCTCATGCCATAGGAAGGGTCTCAGGTTTGGTATAAGCATTGAGATATCACATCTCTGCTATCGGAAGGGTCTCAGGATAGGAATGGGAAGGACTTAGATATCACATCTCATGCTATAGGGAGGGTCTCAGTTTTGATATTGGAAGCATTGAGATATCACATTTCATGCTATCGGAAGGGTCTCAGGATTGGAATGGGAAGGAGTTGGATATCACATCTCAAGCTATCTCAGGATTGGAATGGGAAGGAGTTTGATATCACATCTCAAGCTATAGGAAGGGTCTCAGGTTTGGAAGGGGAAGGATTTGGATCTCACATCTCATGTTTTAGGACGGGTCTCAGGTTTGGTATTAGAAGCATTGAGATATCACATCTCATGGTATAGCAAGGGTCTCAGGATTGGAATGGGAAGGAGTTGGATATCACATCTCAAGCTATCACAGGATTGGAATCGGAAGGAGTTTGATATCACATCTCAAGCTATAGGAAGGGTCTCAGGTTTGGAAAGGGAAGGATTTGGATTTCACATCTCATGTTATAGGATGGTTCTCATGTTTGGTTTTAGAAGCATTGAGATATCACATCTCATGCTATCGGAAGGGTCTCAGGTTTGGAAAGGGAAGGATTAATATTTCACATATGTTATTGGATGGTTCTCAGGTTTGGTTTTAGAAGCATTAAGATATCACATCTCATGCTATAGGAAGGATCTCAGGTTTGGAATGGGAAGGAGTTGGATACACATCTCATGTTATAGGAAGGATCTCAGGTTTGGTATTAGAAGCATTGTGATATCACATATCATGCTATAGGAAGGGTCTCAGGATTGGAATGGGAAGGAGTTGGATATCACATCTCATGCTAAAGGAAAGATCTCAGGTTTGGAAGGGGAAAGATTTAGATCTCACATCTCATGTTTTAGGACGGGTGTCAGGTTTGGTATTAGAAGCATTGAGATATCACATCTCATGGTATAGGAAGGATCTCAGGATTGGAATGGGAAGGAGTTGGATATCACATCTCAAGCTATCTCAGGATTGGAATGGGAAGGAGTTTGATATCACATCTCATGCTATCGGAAGGGTCTCAGGTTTGGAATGGGAAGGAGTTGGATATCACATCTCATGTTATAGGAAGGATCTCAGGTTTGGTATTAGAAGCATTGAGATATCACATCTCATGCTATAGGAAGGGTCTCAGGATTGGAATCGGAAGGAGTTGGATACCACATCTCATGCTATAGGAAGGGTCTCAGGTTTGGTATAAGCATTGAGATATCCCATCTCATGCTATAGGAAGGGTCTCAGCATTGGAATCGGAAGGAGTTGTATTTGACCTCTCATGCCATAGGAAGGGTCTCAGGTTTGGTATAAGCATTGAGATATCCCATCTCTGCTATCGGAAGGGTCTAAGGATTGGAATGGGAAGGAGTTGGATATCACATCTCATGCTAAAGGGAGGGTCTCAGGTTTGGAAGGGGAAGGATTTGGATATCACATCTCATGTTATAGGAAGGATCTCAGGTTTGGTATTAGAAGCATTGAGATATCACATCTCATGCTATCGGAAGGATCTCAGGTTTGGTATTAGAGGCATTGAGATATCACATCTCATGCTATCAGAAGGGTCTCAGGATTGGAATGGAAAGGAGTCGGATATCACATCTCATGCTAAAGGGAGGGTCTCAGGTTTGGTATTAGAAACATTGAGATATCACATCTCATGTTATAGGAAGAATCTCAGGTTTGGTATTAGAGGCATTGAGATATCACATCTCATGCTATCAGAAGGGTCTCAGGATTGGAATGGGAAGTAGTCGGATATCACATCTCATGCTAAAGGGAGGGTCTCAGGTTTGGTATTAGAAGCATTGAGATATCACATCTCATGTTATAGGAAGAATCTCGGGTTTGGTATTAGAGGCATTGAGATATCACATCTCATGCTATAGGAAGGGTCTCAGGATTGGAATGGGAAGGAGTTGGATATCACATCTCATGCTAAAGGAAGGGTCTCAGTTTTGGTAGAAGCATTGAGATATCACATCTCATGGTATAGGAAGGGTCTCAGGATTGGAATGGGAAGGAGTTGGATATCACATCTCATGTTATAGGAAGGCTCTCAGTATTGGAAGGAGAAGGATTTGGATATCACATCTCTTGCTATAGGAAGGGTCTAAGGTTTTTTATTAGAAACATTGAGATTTAACATCTCATGCTATAGGAAGGGTTTCAGGATTGGAATGGGAAGGATTTGGATATCACATCTCATGCTAAAGGAAGGGTCTCAGGTTTGGAAGGGGAAGGATTTGGATATCATATCTCATGTTATAGGACGGGTCCCAGGTTTGGTATTAGAAGCTTTGAGATATCACATCTCATGCTAAAGGAAGGGACTCAGGTTTGATAGAAGCATTGAGATATCACATCTCATGCTATAGGAAGGGTCTCAGGATTGGAATGGGAAGGAGTTGGATATCACATCTCATGCCATAGGAAGGGTCTCAGGTTTGGTATAAGCATTGAGATATCACATCTCTACTATCGGAAGGGTCTCAGGATAGGAATGGGAAGGACTTAGATATCACATCTCATGCTATAGGGAGTGTCTCAGTTTTGATATTAGAAGCATTGGGATATCACATTTCATGCTATCGGAAGGGTCTCAGGATTGGAATGGGAAGGAGTGTGATATCACATCTCAAGCTATAGGAAGGGTCTCAGGTTTGGAAGGGGAAGGATTTGGATTTCACATCTCAAGCTATCTCAGGATTGGAATGGGAAGGAGTGTGATATCACATCTCAAGCTATAGGAAGGGTCTCAGGTTTGGAAGGGGAAGGATTTGGATTTCACATCTCATGTTTTAGGACGGGTCTCAGGTTTGGTATTAGAAGCATTGAGATATCACATCTCATGGTATAGGAAGGGTCTCAGGATTGGAATGGGAAGGAGTTGGATATCACATCTCAAGCTATCACAGGATTGGAATGGGAAGGAGTTTGATAGCACATCTCAAGCTATAGGAAGGGTCTCAGGTTTGGAAAGGGAAGGATTTGGATTTCACATCTCATGTTATAGGATGGTTCTCATGTTTGGTTTTAGAAGCATTGAGATTTCACATCTCATGCTATCTGAAGGGTCTCAGGTTTGGAAAGGGAAGGATTTGGATTTCACATATGTTATTGGATGGTTCTCAGGTTTGGTTTTAGAAGCATTAAGATATCACATCTCATGCTATAGGAAGGGTCTCAGGTTTGGAATGGGAAGGAGTTGGATACACATCTCATGTTATAGGAAGGATCTCAGGTTTGGTATTAGAAGCATTGTGATATCACATATCATGCTATAGGAAGGGTCTCAGGATTGGAATGGGAAGGATTTGGATCTCACATCTCATGTTTTAGGACGGGTGTCAGGTTTGGTATTAGAAGCATTGAGATATCACATCTCATGGTATAGGAAGGGTCTCAGGATTGGAATGGGAAGGAGTTGGATATCACATCTCAAGCTATCTCAGGATTGGAATGGGAAGGAGTTTGATATCACATCTCATGCTATCGGAAGGGTCTCAGGTTTGGAATGGGAAGGAGTTGGATATCACATCTCATGTTATAGGAAGGATCTCAGGTTTGGTATTAGAAGCATTGAGATATCACATCTCATGCTATAGGAAGGGTTTCAGGATTGGAATCGGAAGGAGTTGGATACCACATCTCATGCTATAGGAAGGGTCTCAGGTTTGGTATGAGCATTGAGATATCCCATCTCATGCTATAGGAAGGGTCTCAGCATTGGAATCGGAAGGAGTTGTATTTGACATCTCATGCCATAGGAAGGGTCTCAGGTTTGGTATAAGCATTGAGATATCACATCTCTGCTATCGGAAGGGTCTCAGGATTGGAATGGGAAGGAGTCGGATATCACATCTCATGCTAAAGGGAGGGTCTCAGGTTTGGTATTAGAAGCATTGAGATATCACATCTCATGTTATACGAAGAATCTCAGGTTTGGTATTAGAGGCATTGAGATATCACATCTCATGCTATCAGAAGGTTCTCAGGATTGGAATGGGAAGGAGTCGGATATCACATCTCATGCTAAAGGGAGGGTCTCAGGTTTGGTATTAGAAGCATTGAGATATCACATCTCATGTTATAGGAAGAATCTCAGGTTTGGTATTCGAGGCATTGAGATATCACATCTCATGCTATAGGAAGGCTCTCAGGATTGGAATGGGAAGGAGTTGGATATCACATCTCATGCTAAAGGAAGGGTCTCAGTTTTGGTAGAAGCATTGAGATATCACTTCTCATGGTATAGGAAGGGTCTCAGGATTGGAATGGGAAGGAGTTGGATATCACATCTCATCCAATAGAAAGGATCTCAGGATTGGAATGGGAAGGATTTGGATGTCACATCTCTTACTATAGGAAGGGTCTCAGGTTTTTTATTAGAAACATTGAGATATCACATCTCATGCTATAGGAAGGGTTTCAGGATTGGAATGGGAAGGATTTGGATATCACATCTCATGCTAAAGGAAGGGTCTCAAGTTTGGAAGGGGAAGGATTTGGATATCATATCTCATGTTATAGGACGGGTCCCAGGTTTGGTATTAGAAGCTTTGAGATATCACATCTCATGCTATAGGAAGGGTCTCAGGATTCGAATGGGAAAGAGTTGGATATCACATCTCATGCTAAAGGAAGGGACTCAGGTTTGATAGAAGCATTGAGATATCACATCTCATGCTATAGGAAGGGTCTCAGGATTGGAATGGGAACGAGTTGGATATCACATCTCATGCCATAGGAAGGGTCTCAGGTTTGGTATAAGCATTGAGATATCACATCTCTGCTATCGGAAGGGTCTCAGGATAGGAATGGGAAGGACTTAGATATCACATCTGATGCTATAGGGAGGGTCTCAGTTTTGATATTAGAAGCATTGAGATATCACATTTCATGCTATCGGAAGGGTCTCAGGATTGGAATGGGAAGGAGTTGGATATCACATCTCAAGCTATAGGAAGGGTCTCAGGTTTGGAAGGGGAAGGATTTGGATCTCACATCTCATGTTTTAGGACGGGTCTCAGGTTTGGTATTAGAAGCATTGAGATATCACATCTCATGGTATAGGAAGGGTCTCAGGATTGGAATGGGAAGGAGTTGGATATCACATCTCAAGCTATCACAGGATTGGAATGGGAAGGAGTTTGATAGCACATCTCAAGCTATAGGAAGGGTCTCAGGTTTGGAAAGGGAAGGATTTGGATTTCACATCTCATGCTATAGGGTGGTTCTCATGTTTGGTTTTAGAAGCATTGAGATATCACACCACATGCTATCTTAAGGGTCTCAGGTTTGGAAAGGGAAGTATTTGGATTTCACATATGTTATTAGATGGTTCTCAGGTTTGGTTTTAGAAGCATTAAGATATCACATCTCATTCTATAGGAAGGGTCTCAGGTTTGGAATGGGAAGGAGTTGGATACACATCTCATGTTATAGGAAGGATCTCAGGTTTGGTATTAGAAGCATTGTGATATCACATATCATGCTATAGGAAGGGTCTCAGGATTGTAATGGGACGGAGTTGGATATCACATCTCATGCTAAAGGAAAGATCTCAGGTTTGGAAGGGGAAGGATTTGGATCTCACATCTCATGTTTTAGGACGGGTGTCAGGTTTGGTATTAGAAGCATTGAGATATCACATCTCATGGTATAGGAAGGGTCTCAGGATTGGAATGGGAAGGAGTTGGATATCACATCTCAAGCTATCTCAGGATTGGAATGGGAAGGAGTTTGATATCACATCTCATGCTATCGGAAGGGTCTCAGGTTTGGAATGGGAAGGAGTTGGATATCACATCTCATGTTATAGGAAGGATCTCAGGTTTGGTATTAGAAGCATTGAGATATCACATCTCATGCTATAGGAAGGGTCTCAGGATTGGAATCGGAAGGAGTTGGATACCACTTCTCATGCTATAGGAAGGGTCTCAGGTTTGGTATAAGCATTGAGATATCCCATCTCATGCTATAGGAAGGGTCTCAGCATTGGAATCGGAAGGAGTTGTATTTGACATCTCATGCCATAGGAAGGGTCTCAGGTTTGGTATAAGCATTGAGATATCACATCTCTGCTATCGGAAGGGTCTCAGGATTGGAATGGGAAGGAGTCAGATATCACATCTCATGCTAAAGGGAGGGTCTCAGGTTTGGTATTAGAAGCATTGAGATATCACATCTCATGCTATCGGAAGGATCTCAGGTTTGGTATTATAGGCATTGAGATATCACATCTCATGCTATCAGAAGGGTCTCAGGATTGGAATGGGAAGGAGTCGGATATCACATCTCATGCTAAAGGGAGGGTCTCAGGTTTGGTATTAGAAGCATTGAGATATCACATCTCATGTTATAGGAAGAATCTCAGGTTTGGTATTATAGGCATTGAGATATCACATCTCATGCTATCAGAAGGGTCTCAGGATTGGAATGGGAAGGAGTCGGATATAACATCTCATGCTAAAGGGAGGGTCTCAGGTTTGGTATTAGAAGCATTGAGATATCACATCTCATGTTATAGGAAGAATCTCAGGTTTGGTATTAGAGGCATTGAGATATCACATCTCATGCTATAGGAAGGGTCTCAGGATTGCAATGGGAAGGAGTTGGATATCACATCTCATGCTAAAGGAAGGGTCTCAGTTTTGGTAGAAGCATTGAGATATCACATCTCATGGTATAGGAAGGGTCTCAGGATTGGAATGGGAAGGAGTTGGATATCACATCTCATCCAATAGGAGGGATCTCAGGATTGGAATGGGAAATATTTGGATGTCACATCTCTTGCTATAGGAAGGGTCTCAGGTTTTTTATTAGAAACATTGAGATATCACATCTCATGCTATAGGAAGGGTTTCAGGATTGGAATGGGAAGGAGTTGGATATCCCTTCTCATGCTATAGGACGGTTCTCAGGTTGGAATGGGAAGGAGTTGGATATCACATTCCATGTTATAGGAAGGGTCTCAGGATTGGAATGGGAAGGATTTGGATATCACATCTCTTGCTATAGGAAGGGTCTCAGGTTTTTTATTAGAAACATTGAGATATAACATCTCATGCTATAGGAAGGGTTTCAGGATTGGAATGGGAAGGATTTGGATATCACATTCCATGCTAAAGGAAGGGTCTCAGGTTTGGAAGGGGAAGGATTTGGATATCATATCTCATGTTATAGGACGGGTCCCAGGTTTGGTATTAGAAGCTTTGAGATATCACATCTCATGCTATAGGAAGGGTTTCAGGATTGGAATGGGAAGGAGTTCGATATCCCTTCTCATGCTATAGGAAGGTTCTCAGGTTGGAATGGGAAGGAGTTGGATATCACATTCCATGTTATAGGAAGGGTCTCAGGATTGGAATGGGAAGGATTTGGATGTCACATCTCTTGCTATAGGAAGGGTCTCAGGTTTTTTATTAGAAACATTGAGATATCACATCTCATGCTATAGGAAGGGTTTCAGGATTGGAATGGGAAGGATTTGGATATCACATCTCACGCTAAAGGAAGGGTCTCAGGTTTGGAAGGGGAAGGATTTGGATATCATATCTCATGTTATAGGACGGGTCCCAGGTTTGGTATTAGAAGCTTTGAGATATCACATCTCATGCTATAGGAAGGGTCTCAGGATTGAAATGGGAAGGAGTTGGATATCCCATCTCATGCTATAGGAAGGGTCTCAGGTTGGAATGGGAAGGAGTTGGATATCACATCTCATGTTATAGGAAGGGTCTCAGGATTGGAATGGGAAGGACTTGGATATCAAATCTCATGCTATAGGAAGGCTCTCAGGTTTGGAAGGGGAAGGAGTTGGATATCACATTTCATGTTAGAGGTAGGATCTCAGGTTTGGTATTAGAGGCATTGAGATATCACATCTCATGCTATCAGAAGGGTCTCAGGATTGTAATGGGAAGGAGTTGGATATCACATCTCATGCTAAAGGGAGGATCTCAGCTTTGGAAGGGGAAGGATTTGGAGATCACATCTCATGTTATTGGAAGGATCTCAGGTTTGGTATTAGAAGCATTGAGATATCACATCTCATGCTATCGGAAGGATCTCAGGTTTGGTATTAGAGGCATTGAGATATCACATCTCATGCTATCAGAAGGTTCTCAGGATTGGAATGGGAAGGAGTCGGATATCACATCTCATGCTAAAGGGAGGGTCTCAGGTTTGGAAGTGGAAGGATTTGGATATCACATCTCATGTTATAGGAAGGATCTCAGGTTTGGTATTAGAGGCATTGAGATATCATATCTCATGCTATAGGAAGGGTCTCAGGATTGGAATGGGAAGGAGTTGGATATCACATCTCATCCAATAGGAAGGATCTCAGGATTGGAATGGGAAGGATTTGGATGTCACATCTCTTGCTATAGGAAGGGTCTCAGGTTTTTTATTAGAAACATTGAGATATCACATCTCATGCTATAGGAAGGGTTTCAGGATTGGAATGGGAAGGATTTGGATATCACATCTCACGCTAAAGGAAGGGTCTCAGGTTTGGAAGGGGAAGGATTTGGATATCATATCTCATGTTATAGGACGGGTCCCAGGTTTGGTATTAGAAGCTTTGAGATATCACATCTCATGCTATAGGAAGGGTCTCAGGATTGGAATGGGAAGGAGTTGGATATCACATCTCATGCTAAAGGAAGGGACTCAGGTTTGATAGAAGCATTGAGATATCACATCTCATGCTATAGGAAGGGTCTCAGGATTGGAATGGGAAGGAGTTGGATATCACATCTCATGCCATAGGAAGGGTCTCAGGTTTGGTATAAGCATTGAGATATCACATCTCTGCTATCGGAAGGGTCTCAGGATAGGAATGGGAAGGACTTAGATATCACATCTCATGCTATAGGGAGGGTCTCAGTTTTGATATTGGAAGCATTGAGATATCACATTTCATGCTATCGGAAGGGTCTCAGGATTGGAATGGGAAGGAGTTGGATATCACAGCTCAAGCTATCTCAGGATTGGAATGGGAAGGAGTTTGATATCACATCTCAAGCTATAGGAAGGGTCTCAGGTTTGGAAGGGGAAGGATTTGGATCTCACATCTCATGTTTTAGGACGGGTCTCAGGTTTGGTATTAGAAGCATTGAGATATCACATCTCATGGTATAGCAAGGGTCTCAGGATTGGAATGGGAAGGAGTTGGATATCACATCTCAAGCTATCACAGGATTGGAATCGGAAGGAGTTTGATATCACATCTCAAGCTATAGGAAGGGTCTCAGGTTTGGAAAGGGAAGGATTTGGATTTCACATCTCATGTTATAGGATGGTTCTCATGTTTGGTTTTAGAAGCATTGAGATATCACATCTCATGCTATCGGAAGGGTCTCAGGTTTGGAAAGGGAAGGATTAATATTTCACATATGTTATTGGATGGTTCTCAGGTTTGGTTTTAGAAGCATTAAGATATCACATCTCATGCTATAGGAAGGATCTCAGGTTTGGAATGGGAAGGAGTTGGATACACATCTCATGTTATAGGAAGGATCTCAGGTTTGGTATTAGAAGCATTGTGATATCACATATCATGCTATAGGAAGGGTCTCAGGATTGGAATGGGAAGGAGTTGGATATCACATCTCATGCTAAAGGAAAGATCTCAGGTTTGGAAGGGGAAAGATTTAGATCTCACATCTCATGTTTTAGGACGGGTGTCAGGTTTGGTATTAGAAGCATTGAGATATCACATCTCATGGTATAGGAAGGATCTCAGGATTGGAATGGGAAGGAGTTGGATATCACATCTCAAGCTATCTCAGGATTGGAATGGGAAGGAGTTTGATATCACATCTCATGCTATCGGAAGGGTCTCAGGTTTGGAATGGGAAGGAGTTGGATATCACATCTCATGTTATAGGAAGGATCTCAGGTTTGGTATTAGAAGCATTGAGATATCACATCTCATGCTATAGGAAGGGTCTCAGGATTGGAATCGGAAGGAGTTGGATACCACATCTCATGCTATAGGAAGGGTCTCAGGTTTGGTATAAGCATTGAGATATCCCATCTCATGCTATAGGAAGGGTCTCAGCATTGGAATCGGAAGGAGTTGTATTTGACCTCTCATGCCATAGGAAGGGTCTCAGGTTTGGTATAAGCATTGAGATATCCCATCTCTGCTATCGGAAGGGTCTAAGGATTGGAATGGGAAGGAGTTGGATATCACATCTCATGCTAAAGGGAGGGTCTCAGGTTTGGAAGGGGAAGGATTTGGATATCACATCTCATGTTATAGGAAGGATCTCAGGTTTGGTATTAGAAGCATTGAGATATCACATCTCATGCTATCGGAAGGATCTCAGGTTTGGTATTAGAGGCATTGAGATATCACATCTCATGCTATCAGAAGGGTCTCAGGATTGGAATGGAAAGGAGTCGGATATCACATCTCATGCTAAAGGGAGGGTCTCAGGTTTGGTATTAGAAACATTGAGATATCACATCTCATGTTATAGGAAGAATCTCAGGTTTGGTATTAGAGGCATTGAGATATCACATCTCATGCTATCAGAAGGGTCTCAGGATTGGAATGGGAAGTAGTCGGATATCACATCTCATGCTAAAGGGAGGGTCTCAGGTTTGGTATTAGAAGCATTGAGATATCACATCTCATGTTATAGGAAGAATCTCGGGTTTGGTATTAGAGGCATTGAGATATCACATCTCATGCTATAGGAAGGGTCTCAGGATTGGAATGGGAAGGAGTTGGATATCACATCTCATGCTAAAGGAAGGGTCTCAGTTTTGGTAGAAGCATTGAGATATCACATCTCATGGTATAGGAAGGGTCTCAGGATTGGAATGGGAAGGAGTTGGATATCACATCTCATGTTATAGGAAGGCTCTCAGTATTGGAAGGAGAAGGATTTGGATATCACATCTCTTGCTATAGGAAGGGTCTAAGGTTTTTTATTAGAAACATTGAGATTTAACATCTCATGCTATAGGAAGGGTTTCAGGATTGGAATGGGAAGGATTTGGATATCACATCTCATGCTAAAGGAAGGGTCTCAGGTTTGGAAGGGGAAGGATTTGGATATCATATCTCATGTTATAGGACGGGTCCCAGGTTTGGTATTAGAAGCTTTGAGATATCACATCTCATGCTAAAGGAAGGGACTCAGGTTTGATAGAAGCATTGAGATATCACATCTCATGCTATAGGAAGGGTCTCAGGATTGGAATGGGAAGGAGTTGGATATCACATCTCATGCCATAGGAAGGGTCTCAGGTTTGGTATAAGCATTGAGATATCACATCTCTACTATCGGAAGGGTCTCAGGATAGGAATGGGAAGGACTTAGATATCACATCTCATGCTATAGGGAGTGTCTCAGTTTTGATATTAGAAGCATTGGGATATCACATTTCATGCTATCGGAAGGGTCTCAGGATTGGAATGGGAAGGAGTGTGATATCACATCTCAAGCTATAGGAAGGGTCTCAGGTTTGGAAGGGGAAGGATTTGGATTTCACATCTCAAGCTATCTCAGGATTGGAATGGGAAGGAGTGTGATATCACATCTCAAGCTATAGGAAGGGTCTCAGGTTTGGAAGGGGAAGGATTTGGATTTCACATCTCATGTTTTAGGACGGGTCTCAGGTTTGGTATTAGAAGCATTGAGATATCACATCTCATGGTATAGGAAGGGTCTCAGGATTGGAATGGGAAGGAGTTGGATATCACATCTCAAGCTATCACAGGATTGGAATGGGAAGGAGTTTGATAGCACATCTCAAGCTATAGGAAGGGTCTCAGGTTTGGAAAGGGAAGGATTTGGATTTCACATCTCATGTTATAGGATGGTTCTCATGTTTGGTTTTAGAAGCATTGAGATTTCACATCTCATGCTATCTGAAGGGTCTCAGGTTTGGAAAGGGAAGGATTTGGATTTCACATATGTTATTGGATGGTTCTCAGGTTTGGTTTTAGAAGCATTAAGATATCACATCTCATGCTATAGGAAGGGTCTCAGGTTTGGAATGGGAAGGAGTTGGATACACATCTCATGTTATAGGAAGGATCTCAGGTTTGGTATTAGAAGCATTGTGATATCACATATCATGCTATAGGAAGGGTTTCAGGATTGGAATGGGAAGGATTTGGATATCACATCTCATGCTAAAGGAAGGGTCTCAGGTTTGGAAGGGGAAGGATTTGGATATCATATCTCATGTTATAGGACGGGTCCCAGGTTTGGTATTAGAAGCTTTGAGATATCACATCTCATGCTAAAGGAAGGGACTCAGGTTTGATAGAAGCATTGAGATATCACATCTCATGCTATAGGAAGGGTCTCAGGATTGGAATGGGAAGGAGTTGGATATCACATCTCATGCCATAGGAAGGGTCTCAGGTTTGGTATAAGCATTGAGATATCACATCTCTACTATCGGAAGGGTCTCAGGATAGGAATGGGAAGGACTTAGATATCACATCTCATGCTATAGGGAGTGTCTCAGTTTTGATATTAGAAGCATTGGGATATCACATTTCATGCTATCGGAAGGGTCTCAGGATTGGAATGGGAAGGAGTGTGATATCACATCTCAAGCTATAGGAAGGGTCTCAGGTTTGGAAGGGGAAGGATTTGGATTTCACATCTCAAGCTATCTCAGGATTGGAATGGGAAGGAGTGTGATATCACATCTCAAGCTATAGGAAGGGTCTCAGGTTTGGAAGGGGAAGGATTTGGATTTCACATCTCATGTTTTAGGACGGGTCTCAGGTTTGGTATTAGAAGCATTGAGATATCACATCTCATGGTATAGGAAGGGTCTCAGGATTGGAATGGGAAGGAGTTGGATATCACATCTCAAGCTATCACAGGATTGGAATGGGAAGGAGTTTGATAGCACATCTCAAGCTATAGGAAGGGTCTCAGGTTTGGAAAGGGAAGGATTTGGATTTCACATCTCATGTTATAGGATGGTTCTCATGTTTGGTTTTAGAAGCATTGAGATTTCACATCTCATGCTATCTGAAGGGTCTCAGGTTTGGAAAGGGAAGGATTTGGATTTCACATATGTTATTGGATGGTTCTCAGGTTTGGTTTTAGAAGCATTAAGATATCACATCTCATGCTATAGGAAGGGTCTCAGGTTTGGAATGGGAAGGAGTTGGATACACATCTCATGTTATAGGAAGGATCTCAGGTTTGGTATTAGAAGCATTGTGATATCACATATCATGCTATAGGAAGGGTCTCAGGATTGGAATGGGAAGGATTTGGATCTCACATCTCATGTTTTAGGACGGGTGTCAGGTTTGGTATTAGAAGCATTGAGATATCACATCTCATGGTATAGGAAGGGTCTCAGGATTGGAATGGGAAGGAGTTGGATATCACATCTCAAGCTATCTCAGGATTGGAATGGGAAGGAGTTTGATATCACATCTCATGCTATCGGAAGGGTCTCAGGTTTGGAATGGGAAGGAGTTGGATATCACATCTCATGTTATAGGAAGGATCTCAGGTTTGGTATTAGAAGCATTGAGATATCACATCTCATGCTATAGGAAGGGTTTCAGGATTGGAATCGGAAGGAGTTGGATACCACATCTCATGCTATAGGAAGGGTCTCAGGTTTGGTATGAGCATTGAGATATCCCATCTCATGCTATAGGAAGGGTCTCAGCATTGGAATCGGAAGGAGTTGTATTTGACATCTCATGCCATAGGAAGGGTCTCAGGTTTGGTATAAGCATTGAGATATCACATCTCTGCTATCGGAAGGGTCTCAGGATTGGAATGGGAAGGAGTCGGATATCACATCTCATGCTAAAGGGAGGGTCTCAGGTTTGGTATTAGAAGCATTGAGATATCACATCTCATGTTATACGAAGAATCTCAGGTTTGGTATTAGAGGCATTGAGATATCACATCTCATGCTATCAGAAGGTTCTCAGGATTGGAATGGGAAGGAGTCGGATATCACATCTCATGCTAAAGGGAGGGTCTCAGGTTTGGTATTAGAAGCATTGAGATATCACATCTCATGTTATAGGAAGAATCTCAGGTTTGGTATTCGAGGCATTGAGATATCACATCTCATGCTATAGGAAGGCTCTCAGGATTGGAATGGGAAGGAGTTGGATATCACATCTCATGCTAAAGGAAGGGTCTCAGTTTTGGTAGAAGCATTGAGATATCACTTCTCATGGTATAGGAAGGGTCTCAGGATTGGAATGGGAAGGAGTTGGATATCACATCTCATCCAATAGAAAGGATCTCAGGATTGGAATGGGAAGGATTTGGATGTCACATCTCTTACTATAGGAAGGGTCTCAGGTTTTTTATTAGAAACATTGAGATATCACATCTCATGCTATAGGAAGGGTTTCAGGATTGGAATGGGAAGGATTTGGATATCACATCTCATGCTAAAGGAAGGGTCTCAAGTTTGGAAGGGGAAGGATTTGGATATCATATCTCATGTTATAGGACGGGTCCCAGGTTTGGTATTAGAAGCTTTGAGATATCACATCTCATGCTATAGGAAGGGTCTCAGGATTCGAATGGGAAAGAGTTGGATATCACATCTCATGCTAAAGGAAGGGACTCAGGTTTGATAGAAGCATTGAGATATCACATCTCATGCTATAGGAAGGGTCTCAGGATTGGAATGGGAACGAGTTGGATATCACATCTCATGCCATAGGAAGGGTCTCAGGTTTGGTATAAGCATTGAGATATCACATCTCTGCTATCGGAAGGGTCTCAGGATAGGAATGGGAAGGACTTAGATATCACATCTGATGCTATAGGGAGGGTCTCAGTTTTGATATTAGAAGCATTGAGATATCACATTTCATGCTATCGGAAGGGTCTCAGGATTGGAATGGGAAGGAGTTGGATATCACATCTCAAGCTATAGGAAGGGTCTCAGGTTTGGAAGGGGAAGGATTTGGATATCACATCTCAAGCTATCACAGGATTGGAATGGGAAGGAGTTTGATAGCACATCTCAAGCTATAGGAAGGGTCTCAGGTTTGGAAAGGGAAGGATTTGGATTTCACATCTCATGCTATCACAGGATTGGAATGGGAAGGAGTTTGATAGCACATCTCAAGCTATAGGAAGGGTCTCAGGTTTGGAAAGGGAAGGATTTGGATTTCACATCTCATGCTATAGGGTGGTTCTCATGTTTGGTTTTAGAAGCATTGAGATATCACACCACATGCTATCTTAAGGGTCTCAGGTTTGGTATTAGAAGCATTGAGATATCACATCTCATGGTATAGGAAGGGTCTCAGGATTGGAATGGGAAGGAGTTGGATATCACATCTCAAGCTATCACAGGATTGGAATGGGAAGGAGTTTGATAGCACATCTCAAGCTATAGGAAGGGTCTCAGGTTTGGAAAGGGAAGGATTTGGATTTCACATCTCATGCTATAGGGTGGTTCTCATGTTTGGTTTTAGAAGCATTGAGATATCACACCACATGCTATCTTAAGGGTCTCAGGTTTGGAAAGGGAAGTATTTGGATTTCACATATGTTATTAGATGGTTCTCAGGTTTGGTTTTAGAAGCATTAAGATATCACATCTCATTCTATAGGAAGGGTCTCAGGTTTGGAATGGGAAGGAGTTGGATACACATCTCATGTTATAGGAAGGATCTCAGGTTTGGTATTAGAAGCATTGTGATATCACATATCATGCTATAGGAAGGGTCTCAGGATTGGAATGGGACGGAGTTGGATATCACATCTCATGCTAAAGGAAAGATCTCAGGTTTGGAAGGGGAAGGATTTGGATCTCACATCTCATGTTTTAGGACGGGTGTCAGGTTTGGTATTAGAAGCATTGAGATATCACATCTCATGGTATAGGAAGGGTCTCAGGATTGGAATGGGAAGGAGTTGGATATCACATCTCAAGCTATCTCAGGATTGGAATGGGAAGGAGTTTGATATCACATCTCATGCTATCGGAAGGGTCTCAGGTTTGGAATGGGAAGGAGTTGGATATCACATCTCATGTTATAGGAAGGATCTCAGGTTTGGTATTAGAAGCATTGAGATATCACATCTCATGCTATAGGAAGGGTCTCAGGATTGGAATCGGAAGGAGTTGGATACCACTTCTCATGCTATAGGAAGGGTCTCAGGTTTGGTATAAGCATTGAGATATCCCATCTCATGCTATAGGAAGGGTCTCAGCATTGGAATCGGAAGGAGTTGTATTTGACATCTCATGCCATAGGAAGGGTCTCAGGTTTGGTATAAGCATTGAGATATCACATCTCTGCTATCGGAAGGGTCTCAGGATTGGAATGGGAAGGAGTCAGATATCACATCTCATGCTAAAGGGAGGGTCTCAGGTTTGGTATTAGAAGCATTGAGATATCACATCTCATGCTATCGGAAGGATCTCAGGTTTGGTATTATAGGCATTGAGATATCACATCTCATGCTATCAGAAGGGTCTCAGGATTGGAATGGGAAGGAGTCGGATATCACATCTCATGCTAAAGGGAGGGTCTCAGGTTTGGTATTAGAAGCATTGAGATATCACATCTCATGTTATAGGAAGAATCTCAGGTTTGGTATTATAGGCATTGAGATATCACATCTCATGCTATCAGAAGGGTCTCAGGATTGGAATGGGAAGGAGTCGGATATAACATCTCATGCTAAAGGGAGGGTCTCAGGTTTGGTATTAGAAGCATTGAGATATCACATCTCATGTTATAGGAAGAATCTCAGGTTTGGTATTAGAGGCATTGAGATATCACATCTCATGCTATAGGAAGGGTCTCAGGATTGCAATGGGAAGGAGTTGGATATCACATCTCATGCTAAAGGAAGGGTCTCAGTTTTGGTAGAAGCATTGAGATATCACATCTCATGGTATAGGAAGGGTCTCAGGATTGGAATGGGAAGGAGTTGGATATCACATCTCATCCAATAGGAGGGATCTCAGGATTGGAATGGGAAATATTTGGATGTCACATCTCTTGCTATAGGAAGGGTCTCAGGTTTTTTATTAGAAACATTGAGATATCACATCTCATGCTATAGGAAGGGTTTCAGGATTGGAATGGGAAGGAGTTGGATATCCCTTCTCATGCTATAGGACGGTTCTCAGGTTGGAATGGGAAGGAGTTGGATATCACATTCCATGTTATAGGAAGGGTCTCAGGATTGGAATGGGAAGGATTTGGATATCACATCTCTTGCTATAGGAAGGGTCTCAGGTTTTTTATTAGAAACATTGAGATATAACATCTCATGCTATAGGAAGGGTTTCAGGATTGGAATGGGAAGGATTTGGATATCACATTCCATGCTAAAGGAAGGGTCTCAGGTTTGGAAGGGGAAGGATTTGGATATCATATCTCATGTTATAGGACGGGTCCCAGGTTTGGTATTAGAAGCTTTGAGATATCACATCTCATGCTATAGGAAGGGTTTCAGGATTGGAATGGGAAGGAGTTCGATATCCCTTCTCATGCTATAGGAAGGTTCTCAGGTTGGAATGGGAAGGAGTTGGATATCACATTCCATGTTATAGGAAGGGTCTCAGGATTGGAATGGGAAGGATTTGGATGTCACATCTCTTGCTATAGGAAGGGTCTCAGGTTTTTTATTAGAAACATTGAGATATCACATCTCATGCTATAGGAAGGGTTTCAGGATTGGAATGGGAAGGATTTGGATATCACATCTCACGCTAAAGGAAGGGTCTCAGGTTTGGAAGGGGAAGGATTTGGATATCATATCTCATGTTATAGGACGGGTCCCAGGTTTGGTATTAGAAGCTTTGAGATATCACATCTCATGCTATAGGAAGGGTCTCAGGATTGAAATGGGAAGGAGTTGGATATCCCATCTCATGCTATAGGAAGGGTCTCAGGTTGGAATGGGAAGGAGTTGGATATCACATCTCATGTTATAGGAAGGGTCTCAGGATTGGAATGGGAAGGACTTGGATATCAAATCTCATGCTATAGGAAGGCTCTCAGGTTTGGAAGGGGAAGGAGTTGGATATCACATTTCATGTTAGAGGTAGGATCTCAGGTTTGGTATTAGAGGCATTGAGATATCACATCTCATGCTATCAGAAGGGTCTCAGGATTGTAATGGGAAGGAGTTGGATATCACATCTCATGCTAAAGGGAGGATCTCAGCTTTGGAAGGGGAAGGATTTGGAGATCACATCTCATGTTATTGGAAGGATCTCAGGTTTGGTATTAGAAGCATTGAGATATCACATCTCATGCTATCGGAAGGATCTCAGGTTTGGTATTAGAGGCATTGAGATATCACATCTCATGCTATCAGAAGGTTCTCAGGATTGGAATGGGAAGGAGTCGGATATCACATCTCATGCTAAAGGGAGGGTCTCAGGTTTGGAAGTGGAAGGATTTGGATATCACATCTCATGTTATAGGAAGGATCTCAGGTTTGGTATTAGAAGCATTGAGATATCACATCTCATGCTATAGGAAGGGTCTCAGGATTGGAATGGGAAGGAGTTGGATATCACATCTCAAGCTATAGGAAGGGTCTCAGGATTGGAAGGGGAAGGATTTGGATTTCACATCTCATGTTTTAGGACGGGTCTCAGGTTTGGTATTAGAAGCATTGAGATATCACATCTCATGGTATAGGAAGGGTCTCAGGATTGGAATGGGAAGGAGTTGGATATCACATCTCAAGCTATCACAGGATTGGAATGGGAAGGAGTTTGATAGCACATCTCAAGCTATAGGAAGGGTCTCAGGTTTGGAAAGGGAAGGATTTGGATTTCACATCTCATGTTATAGGATGGTTCTCATGTTTGGTTTTAGAAGCATTGAGATTTCACATCTCATGCTATCTGAAGGGTCTCAGGTTTGGAAAGGGAAGGATTTGGATTTCACATATGTTATTGGATGGTTCTCAGGTTTGGTTTTAGAAGCATTAAGATATCACATCTCATGCTATAGGAAGGGTCTCAGGTTTGGAATGGGAAGGAGTTGGATACACATCTCATGTTATAGGAAGGATCTCAGGTTTGGTATTAGAAGCATTGTGATATCACATATCATGCTATAGGAAGGGTCTCAGGATTGGAATGGGAAGGATTTGGATCTCACATCTCATGTTTTAGGACGGGTGTCAGGTTTGGTATTAGAAGCATTGAGATATCACATCTCATGGTATAGGAAGGGTCTCAGGATTGGAATGGGAAGGAGTTGGATATCACATCTCAAGCTATCTCAGGATTGGAATGGGAAGGAGTTTGATATCACATCTCATGCTATCGGAAGGGTCTCAGGTTTGGAATGGGAAGGAGTTGGATATCACATCTCATGTTATAGGAAGGATCTCAGGTTTGGTATTAGAAGCATTGAGATATCACATCTCATGCTATAGGAAGGGTTTCAGGATTGGAATCGGAAGGAGTTGGATACCACATCTCATGCTATAGGAAGGGTCTCAGGTTTGGTATAAGCATTGAGATATCCCATCTCATGCTATAGGAAGGGTCTCAGCATTGGAATCGGAAGGAGTTGTATTTGACATCTCATGCCATAGGAAGGGTCTCAGGTTTGGTATAAGCATTGAGATATCACATCTCTGCTATCGGAAGGGTCTCAGGATTGGAATGGGAAGGAGTCGGATATCACATCTCATGCTAAAGGGAGGGTCTCAGGTTTGGTATTAGAAGCATTGAGATATCACATCTCATGTTATACGAAGAATCTCAGGTTTGGTATTAGAGGCATTGAGATATCACATCTCATGCTATCAGAAGGTTCTCAGGATTGGAATGTGAAGGAGTCGGATATCACATCTCATGCTAAAGGGAGGGTCTCAGGTTTGGTATTAGAAGCATTGAGATATCACATCTCATGTTATAGGAAGAATCTCAGGTTTGGTATTCGAGGCATTGAGATATCACATCTCATGCTATAGGAAGGCTCTCAGGATTGGAATGGGAAGGAGTTGGATATCACATCTCATGCTAAAGGAAGGGTCTCAGTTTTGGTAGAAGCATTGAGATATCACTTCTCATGGTATAGGAAGGGTCTCAGGATTGGAATGGGAAGGAGTTGGATATCACATCTCATCCAATAGAAAGGATCTCAGGATTGGAATGGGAAGGATTTGGATGTCACATCTCTTACTATAGGAAGGGTCTCAGGTTTTTTATTAGAAACATTGAGATATCACATCTCATGCTATAGGAAGGGTTTCAGGATTGGAATGGGAAGGATTTGGATATCACATCTCATGCTAAAGGAAGGGTCTCAAGTTTGGAAGGGGAAGGATTTGGATATCATATCTCATGTTATAGGACGGGTCCCAGGTTTGGTATTAGAAGCTTTGAGATATCACATCTCATGCTATAGGAAGGGTCTCAGGATTCGAATGGGAAAGAGTTGGATATCACATCTCATGCTAAAGGAAGGGACTCAGGTTTGATAGAAGCATTGAGATATCACATCTCATGCTATAGGAAGGGTCTCAGGATTGGAATGGGAACGAGTTGGATATCACATCTCATGCCATAGGAAGGGTCTCAGGTTTGGTATAAGCATTGAGATATCACATCTCTGCTATCGGAAGGGTCTCAGGATAGGAATGGGAAGGACTTAGATATCACATCTGATGCTATAGGGAGGGTCTCAGTTTTGATATTAGAAGCATTGAGATATCACATTTCATGCTATCGGAAGGGTCTCAGGATTGGAATGGGAAGGAGTTGGATATCACATCTCAAGCTATAGGAAGGGTCTCAGGTTTGGAAGGGGAAGGATTTGGATCTCACATCTCATGTTTTAGGACGGGTCTCAGGTTTGGTATTAGAAGCATTGAGATATCACATCTCATGGTATAGGAAGGGTCTCAGGATTGGAATGGGAAGGAGTTGGATATCACATCTCAAGCTATCACAGGATTGGAATGGGAAGGAGTTTGATAGCACATCTCAAGCTATAGGAAGGGTCTCAGGTTTGGAAAGGGAAGGATTTGGATTTCACATCTCATGCTATAGGGTGGTTCTCATGTTTGGTTTTAGAAGCATTGAGATATCACACCACATGCTATCTTAAGGGTCTCAGGTTTGGAAAGGGAAGTATTTGGATTTCACATATGTTATTAGATGGTTCTCAGGTTTGGTTTTAGAAGCATTAAGATATCACATCTCATTCTATAGGAAGGGTCTCAGGTTTGGAATGGGAAGGAGTTGGATACACATCTCATGTTATAGGAAGGATCTCAGGTTTGGTATTAGAAGCATTGTGATATCACATATCATGCTATAGGAAGGGTCTCAGGATTGGAATGGGACGGAGTTGGATATCACATCTCATGCTAAAGGAAAGATCTCAGGTTTGGAAGGGGAAGGATTTGGATCTCACATCTCATGTTTTAGGACGGGTGTCAGGTTTGGTATTAGAAGCATTGAGATATCACATCTCATGGTATAGGAAGGGTCTCAGGATTGGAATGGGAAGGAGTTGGATATCACATCTCAAGCTATCTCAGGATTGGAATGGGAAGGAGTTTGATATCACATCTCATGCTATCGGAAGGGTCTCAGGTTTGGAATGGGAAGGAGTTGGATATCACATCTCATGTTATAGGAAGGATCTCAGGTTTGGTATTAGAAGCATTGAGATATCACATCTCATGCTATAGGAAGGGTCTCAGGATTGGAATCGGAAGGAGTTGGATACCACTTCTCATGCTATAGGAAGGGTCTCAGGTTTGGTATAAGCATTGAGATATCCCATCTCATGCTATAGGAAGGGTCTCAGCATTGGAATCGGAAGGAGTTGTATTTGACATCTCATGCCATAGGAAGGGTCTCAGGTTTGGTATAAGCATTGAGATATCACATCTCTGCTATCGGAAGGGTCTCAGGATTGGAATGGGAAGGAGTCAGATATCACATCTCATGCTAAAGGGAGGGTCTCAGGTTTGGTATTAGAAGCATTGAGATATCACATCTCATGCTATCGGAAGGATCTCAGGTTTGGTATTATAGGCATTGAGATATCACATCTCATGCTATCAGAAGGGTCTCAGGATTGGAATGGGAAGGAGTCGGATATCACATCTCATGCTAAAGGGAGGGTCTCAGGTTTGGTATTAGAAGCATTGAGATATCACATCTCATGTTATAGGAAGAATCTCAGGTTTGGTATTATAGGCATTGAGATATCACATCTCATGCTATCAGAAGGGTCTCAGGATTGGAATGGGAAGGAGTCGGATATAACATCTCATGCTAAAGGGAGGGTCTCAGGTTTGGTATTAGAAGCATTGAGATATCACATCTCATGTTATAGGAAGAATCTCAGGTTTGGTATTAGAGGCATTGAGATATCACATCTCATGCTATAGGAAGGGTCTCAGGATTGCAATGGGAAGGAGTTGGATATCACATCTCATGCTAAAGGAAGGGTCTCAGTTTTGGTAGAAGCATTGAGATATCACATCTCATGGTATAGGAAGGGTCTCAGGATTGGAATGGGAAGGAGTTGGATATCACATCTCATCCAATAGGAGGGATCTCAGGATTGGAATGGGAAATATTTGGATGTCACATCTCTTGCTATAGGAAGGGTCTCAGGTTTTTTATTAGAAACATTGAGATATCACATCTCATGCTATAGGAAGGGTTTCAGGATTGGAATGGGAAGGAGTTGGATATCCCTTCTCATGCTATAGGAAGGTTCTCAGGTTGGAATGGGAAGGAGTTGGATATCACATTCCATGTTATAGGAAGGGTCTCAGGATTGGAATGGGAAGGATTTGGATATCACATCTCTTGCTATAGGAAGGGTCTCAGGTTTTTTATTAGAAACATTGAGATATAACATCTCATGCTATAGGAAGGGTTTCAGGATTGGAATGGGAAGGATTTGGATATCACATTCCATGCTAAAGGAAGGGTCTCAGGTTTGGAAGGGGAAGGATTTGGATATCATATCTCATGTTATAGGACGGGTCCCAGGTTTGGTATTAGAAGCTTTGAGATATCACATCTCATGCTATAGGAAGGGTTTCAGGATTGGAATGGGAAGGAGTTCGATATCCCTTCTCATGCTATAGGAAGGTTCTCAGGTTGGAATGGGAAGGAGTTGGATATCACATTCCATGTTATAGGAAGGGTCTCAGGATTGGAATGGGAAGGATTTGGATGTCACATCTCTTGCTATAGGAAGGGTCTCAGGTTTTTTATTAGAAACATTGAGATATCACATCTCATGCTATAGGAAGGGTTTCAGGATTGGAATGGGAAGGATTTGGATATCACATCTCACGCTAAAGGAAGGGTCTCAGGTTTGGAAGGGGAAGGATTTGGATATCATATCTCATGTTATAGGACGGGTCCCAGGTTTGGTATTAGAAGCTTTGAGATATCACATCTCATGCTATAGGAAGGGTCTCAGGATTGAAATGGGAAGGAGTTGGATATCCCATCTCATGCTATAGGAAGGGTCTCAGGTTGGAATGGGAAGGAGTTGGATATCACATCTCATGTTATAGGAAGGGTCTCAGGATTGGAATGGGAAGGACTTGGATATCAAATCTCATGCTATAGGAAGGCTCTCAGGTTTGGAAGGGGAAGGAGTTGGATATCACATTTCATGTTAGAGGTAGGATCTCAGGTTTGGTATTAGAGGCATTGAGATATCACATCTCATGCTATCAGAAGGGTCTCAGGATTGTAATGGGAAGGAGTTGGATATCACATCTCATGCTAAAGGGAGGATCTCAGCTTTGGAAGGGGAAGGATTTGGAGATCACATCTCATGTTATTGGAAAGATCTCAGGTTTGGTATTAGAAGCATTGAGATATCACATCTCATGCTATCGGAAGGATCTCAGGTTTGGTATTAGAGGCATTGAGATATCACATCTCATGCTATCAGAAGGTTCTCAGGATTGGAATGGGAAGGAGTCGGATATCACATCTCATGATAAAGGGAGGGTCTCAGGTTTGGAAGTGGAAGGATTTGGATATCACATCTCATGTTATAGGAAGGATCTCAGGTTTGGTATTAGAAGCATTGAGATATCACATCTCATGCTATAGGAAGGGTCTCAGGATTGGAATGGGAAGGAGTTGGATATCACATCTCAAGCTATAGGAAGGGTCTCAGGATTGGAATGGGAAGGAGTTGGATATCACATCTCAAGCTATAGGAAGGGTCTCAGGATTGGAATGGGAAGGAGTTGGATATCACATCTCATGCTATAGCTAGGGTCTCAGGTTTGGTATAAGCATTGAGATATCACATCTCTGCTATCGGAAGGGTCTCAGGATTGGAATGGGAAGGAGTTGGATATCCCTTCTCATTACAGGAAGGGTCTCAGGTTTGGTATTAGAAGCATTGAGATATCACATCTCATGGTATAGGACGGGTCTCAGAATTGGAATGGGAAGGAGTTGGATATCACATCTCAAGCTATAGGAAGGGTCTCAGGATTGGAATGGGAAGGACTTGTATATCACATCTCATGTTATAGGAAGGGTCTCAGGTTTGGTAATAGAAGCATTGAGATATCACATCTCATGCTATAGGAAGGGTCTCAGGATTGGAATGGGAAGGACTTGGATATCACATCTCATGTTATAGGAAGGGTCTCAGGTTTGGTATTAGAAGCATTGAGATATCACATCTCATGCTATAGGAAGGGTCTCAGAATTGGAATGGGAAGGAGTTGGATATCACATCTCAAGCTATAGGAAGGGTCTCAGGATTGGAATGGGAAGGAGTTTGATATCACATCTCATGCCATGTATGGGTCTCAGGTTTTGTAGAAGCATTGGGATATCCCATCTCATGCTATCGGAAGGGTATCAGGATTGGATTTGGAAGGAGTTGGATATCCCATCTCATGCTATAGGAAGGGTCTCAGGTTGGAATGGGAAGGAGTTGGATATCACATCTCATGTTATAGGAAGGGTCTCAGGATTGGAATGGGAAGGACTTGGATATCACATTTCATGTTAGAGGTAGGATCTCAGGTTTGGTATTAGAGGCATTGAGATATCACATTTCATGCTATCAGAAGGATCTCAGGATTGGAATGGGAAGGAGTTGGATATCACATCTCATGCTAAAGGGAGGGTCTCAGGTTTGGAAGGGGAAGGATTTGGATATCACATCTCATGTTATAGGAAGGATCTCAGGTTTGGTATTAGAAGCATTGAGATATCACATCTCATGCTATCGGAAGGATCTCAGGTTTGGTATTAGAGGCATTGAGATATCACATCTCATGCTATCAGAAGGGTCTCAGGATTGGAATGGGAAGGAGTCGGATATCACATCTCATGCTAAAGGGAGGGTCTCAGGTTTGGTATTAGAAGCATTGAGATATCACATCTCATGTTATAGGAAGAATCTCAGGTTTGGTATTAGAGGCATTGAGATATCACATCTCATGCTATCAGAAGGGTCTCAGGATTGGAATGGGAAGGAGTCGGATATCACATCTCATGCTAAAGGGAGGGTCTCAGGTTTGGTATTAGAAGCATTGAGATATCACATCTCATGTTATAGGAAGAATCTCAGGTTTGGTATTAGAGGCATTGAGATATCATATCTCATGCTATAGGAAGGGTCTCAGGATTGGAATGGGAAGGAGTTGGATATCACATCTCATCCAATAGGAAGGATCTCAGGATTGGAATGGGAAGGATTTGGATGTCACATCTCTTGCTATAGGAAGGGTCTCAGGTTTTTTATTAGAAACATTGAGATATCACATCTCATGCTATAGGAAGGGTTTCAGGATTGGAATGGGAAGGATTTGGATATCACATCTCACGCTAAAGGAAGGGTCTCAGGTTTGGAAGGGGAAGGATTTGGATATCATATCTCATGTTATAGGACGGGTCCCAGGTTTGGTATTAGAAGCTTTGAGATATCACATCTCATGCTATAGGAAGGGTCTCAGGATTGGAATGGGAAGGAGTTGGATATCACATCTCATGCTAAAGGAAGGGACTCAGGTTTGATAGAAGCATTGAGATATCACATCTCATGCTATAGGAAGGGTCTCAGGATTGGAATCGGAAGGAGTTGGATATCACATCTCATGCCATAGGAAGGGTCTCAGGTTTGGTATAAGCATTGAGATATCACATCTCTGCTATCGGAAGGGTCTCAGGATAGGAATGGGAAGGACTTAGATATCACATCTCATGCTATAGGGAGGGTCTCAGTTTTGATATTGGAAGCATTGAGATATCACATTTCATGCTATCGGAAGGGTCTCAGGATTGGAATGGGAAGGAGTTGGATATCACATCTCAAGCTATCTCAGGATTGGAATGGGAAGGAGTTTGATATTACATCTCAAGCTATAGGAAGGGTCTCAGGTTTGGAAGGGGAAGGATTTGGATCTCACATCTCATGTTTTAGGACGGGTCTCAGGTTTGGTATTAGAAGCATTGAGATATCACATCTCATGGTATAGGAAGGGTCTCAGGATTGGAATGGGAAGGATTTGGATTTCACATCTCATGTTATAGGATGGTTCTCATGTTTGGTTTTAGAAGCATTGAGATATCACACCATATGCTATCTTAAGGGTCTCAGGTTTGGAAAGGGAAGGATTTGGATTTCACATATGTTATTGGATGGTTCTCAGGTTTGGTTTTAGAAGCATTAAGATATCACATCTCATGCTATAGGAAGGGTCTCAGGTTTGGAATGGGAAGGAGTTGGATACACATCTCATGTTATAGGAAGGATCTCAGGTTTGGTATTAGAAGCATTGTGATATCACATATCATGCTATAGGAAGGGTCTCAGGATTGGAATGGGACGGAGTTGGATATCACATCTCATGCTAAAGGAAAGATCTCAGGTTTGGAAGGGGAAGGATTTGGATCTCACATCTCATGTTTTAGGACGGGTGTCAGGTTTGGTATTAGAAGCATTGAGATATCACATCTCATGGTATAGGAAGGGTCTCAGGATTGGAATGGGAAGGAGTTGGATATCACATCTCAAGCTATCTCAGGATTGGAATGGGAAGGAGTTTGATATCACATCTCATGCTATCGGAAGGGTCTCAGGTTTGGAATGGGAAGGAGTTGGATATCACATCTCATGTTATAGGAAGGATCTCAGGTTTGGTATTAGAAGCATTGAGATATCACATCTCATGCTATAGGAAGGGTCTCAGGATTGGAATCGGAAGGAGTTGGATACCACTTCTCATGCTATAGGAAGGGTCTCAGGTTTGGTATAAGCATTGAGATATCCCATCTCATGCTATAGGAAGGGTCTCAGCATTGTAATCGGAAGGAGTTGTATTTGACATCTCATGCCATAGGAAGGGTCTCAGGTTTGGTATAAGCATTGAGATATCACATCTCTGCTATCGGAAGGGTCTCAGGATTGGAATGGGAAGGAGTCGGATATCACATCTCATGCTAAAGGAAGGGTCTCAGGTTTGGTATTAGAAGCATTGAGATATCACATCTCATGCTATCGGAAGGATCTCAAGTTTGGTATTATAGGCATTGAGATATCACATCTCATGCTATCAGAAGGGTCTCAGGATTGGAATGGGAAGGAGTCGGATATCACATCTCATGCTAAAGGGAGGGTCTCAGGTTTGGTATTAGAAGCATTGAGATATCACATCTCATGTTATAGGAAGAATCTCAGGTTTGGTATTATAGGCATTGAGATATCACATCTCATGCTATCAGAAGGGTCTCAGGATTGGAATGGGAAGGAGTCGGATATCACATCTCATGCTAAAGGGAGGGTCTCAGGTTTGGTATTAGAAGCATTGAGATATCACATCTCATGTTATAGGAAGAATCTCAGGTTTGGTATTAGAGGCATTGAGATATCACATCTCATGCTATAGGAAGGGTCTCGGTTTTGGTAGAAGCATTGAGATATCACATCTCATGGTATAGGAAGGGTCTCAGGATTGGAATGGGAAGGAGTTGGATATCAAATCTCATGCTAAAGGAAGGGTCTCGGTTTTGGTAGAAGCATTGAGATATCACATCTCATGGTATAGGAAGGGTCTCAGGATTGGAATGGGAAGGAGTTGGATATCACATCTCATCCAATAGGAGGGATCTCAGGATTGGAATGGGAAAGATTTGGATGTCACATCTCTTGCTATAGGAAGGGTCTCAGGTTTTTTATTAGAAACATTGAGATATCACATCTCATGCTATAGGAAGGGTTTCAGGATTGGAATGGGAAGGAGTTGGATATCCCTTCTCATGCTATAGGAAGGTTCTCAGGTTGGAATGGGAAGGAGTTGGATATCACATTCCATGTTATAGGAAGGGTCTCAGGATTGGAATGGGAAGGATTTGGATATCACATCTCTTGCTATAGGAAGGGTCTCAGGTTTTTTTATTAGAAACATTGAGATATCACATTTCATGCTATAGGAAGGGTTTCAGGATTGGAATGGGAAGGATTTGGATATCACATTCCATGCTAAAGGAAGGGTCTCAGGTTTGGAAAGGGAAGGATTTGGATATCATATCTCATGTTATAGGACGGGTCCCAGGTTTGGTATTAGAAGCTTTGAGATATCACATCTCATGCTATAGGAAGGGTCTCAGGATTGGAATGGGAAGGAGTTGGATATCACATCTCTTGCTATAGGAAGGGTCTCAGGTTTTTTATTAGAAACATTGAGATATCACATCTCATGCTATAGGAAGGGTTTCAGGATTGGAATGGGAAGGAGTTGGATATCCCTTCTCATGCTATAGGAAGGTTCTCAGGTTGGAATGGGAAGGAGTTGGATATCACATTCCATGTTATAGGAAGGGTCTCAGGATTGGAATGGGAAGGATTTGGATGTCACATCTCTTGCTATAGGAAGGGTCTCAGGTTTTTTATTAGAAACATTGAGATATCACATCTCATGCTATAGGAAGGGTTTCAGGATTGGAATGGGAAGGATTTGGATATCACATCTCATGCTAAAGGAAGGGTCTCAGGTTTGGAAGGGGAAGGATTTGGATATCATATCTCATGTTATAGGACGGGTCCCAGGTTTGGTATTAGAAGCTTTGAGATATCACATCTCATGCTATAGGAAGGGTCTCAGGATTGGAATGGGAAGGAGTTGGATATCACATCTCATGCTAAAGGAAGGGACTCAGGTTTGATAGAAGCATTGAGATATCACATCTCATGCTATAGGAAGGGTCTCAGGATTGGAATGGGAAGGAGTTGGATATCACATCTCATGCCATAGGAAGGGTCTCAGGTTTGATATAAGCATTGAGATATCACATCTCTGCTATCGGAAGGGTCTCAGGATAGGAATGGGAAGGATTTAGATATCACATCTCATGCTATAGGGAGGGTCTCAGTTTTGATATTGGAAGCATTGAGATATCACATTTCATGCTATCGGAAGGGTCTCAGGATTGGAATGGGAAGGAGTTGGATATCACATCTCAAGCTATCTCAGGATTGGAATGGGAAGGAGTTTGATATCACATCTCAAGCTATAGGAAGGGTCTCAGGTTTGGAAGGGGAAGGATTTGGATCTCACATCTCATGTTTTAGGACGGGTCTCAGGTTTGGTATTAGAAGCATTGAGATATCACATCTCATGGTATAGGAAGGGTCTCAGGATTGGAATGGGAAGGAGTTGGATATCACATCTCAAGCTATCACAGGATTGGAATGGGAAGGAGTTTGATATCACATCTCAAGCTATAGGAAGGGTCTCAGGTTTGGAAAGGGAAGGATTTGGATTTCACATCTCATGTTATAGGATGGTTCTCATGTTTGGTTTTAGAAGCATTGAGATATCACATCTCATGCTATCGGAAGGGTCTCAGTTTGGAAAGGGAAGGATTAAGATTTCACATATGTTATTGGATGGTTCTCAGGTTTGGTTTTAGAAGCATTAAGATATCACATCTCATGCTATAGGAAGGGTCTCAGGTTTGGAATGGGAAGGAGTTGGATACACATCTCATGTTATAGGAAGGATCTCAGGTTTGGTATTAGAAGCATTGTGATATCACATAGCATGCTATAGGAAGGGTCTCAGGATTGGAATGGGAAGGAGTTGGATATCACATCTCATGCTAAAGGAAAGATCTCAGGTTTGGAAGGGGAAGGATTTGGATCTCACATCTCATGTTTTAGGACGGGCGTCAGGTTTGGTATTAGAAGCATTGAGATATCACATCTCATGGTATAGGAAGGATCTCAGGATTGGAATGGGAAGGAGTTGGATATTACATCTCAAGCTATCTCAGGATTGGAATGGGAAGGAGTTTGATATCACATCTCATGCTATAGGAACGGTCTCAGGTTTGGAATGGGAAGGAGTTGGATATCACATCTCATGTTATAGGAAGGATCTCAGGTTTAGTATTAGAAGCATTGAGATATCCCATCTCATGCTATAGGAAGGGTCTCAGCATTGGAATCGGAAGGAGTTGTATTTGACATCTCATGCCATAGGAAGGGTCTCAGGTTTGGTATAAGCATTGAGATATCACATCTCTGCTATCGGAAGGGTCTCAGGATTGGAATGGGAAGGAGTTGGATATCACATCTCATGCTAAAGGGAGGGTCTCAGGTTTGGAAGGGGAAGGATTTGGAGATCACATCTCATGTTATAGGAAGGATCTCAGGTTTGGTATTAGAAGCATTGAGATATCACATCTCATGCTATCGGAAGGATCTCAGGTTTGGTATTAGAGGCATTGACATATCACATCTCATGCTATCAGAAGGGTCTCAGGATTGGAATGGAAAGGAGTCGGATATCACATCTCATGCTAAAGGGAGGGTCTCAGGTTTGGTATTAGAAACATTGAGATATCACATCTCATGTTATAGGAAGAATCTCAGGTTTGGTATTAGAGGCATTGAGATATCACATCTCATTCTATCAGAAGGGTCTCAGGATTGGAATGGGAAGTAGTCGGATATCACATCTCATGCTAAAGGGAGGGTCTCAGGTTTGGTATTAGAAGCATTGAGATATCACATCTCATGTTATAGGAAGAATCTCGGGTTTGGTATTAGAGGCATTGAGATATCACATCTCATGCTATAGGAAGGGTCTCAGGATTGGAATGGGAAGGAGTTGGATATCACATCTCATGCTAAAGGAAGGGTGTCAGTTTTGGTAGAAGCATTGAGATATCACATCTCATGGTATAGGAAGGGTCTCAGGATTGGAATGGGAAGGAGTTGGATATCACATCTCATGTTATAGGAAGGGTCTCAGTATTGGAATGAGAAGGATTTGGATATCACATCTCTTGCTATAGGAAGGGTCTCAGGTTTTTTATTAGAAACATTGAGATATAACATCTCATGCTATAGGAAGGGTTTCAGGATTGGAATGGGAAGGATTTGGATATCACATCTCATGCTATAGGAAGGGTCTCAGGTTTGGAAGGGGAAGGATTTGGATATCATATCTCATGTTATAGGACGGGTCCCAGGTTTGGTATTAGAAGCTTTGAGATATCACATCTCATGCTATAGGAAGGGTCTCAGGTTTGGTATAAGCATTGAGATATCCCATCTCATGCTATAGGAAGGGTCTCAGCATTGGAATCGGAAGGAGTTGTATTTGACATCTCATGCCATAGGAAGGGTCTCAGGTTTGGTATAAGCATTGAGATATCACATCTCTGCTATCGGAAGGGTCTCAGGATTGGAATGGGAAGGAGTCGGATATCACATCTCATGCTAAAGGGAGGGTCTCAGGTTTGGTATTAGAAGCATTGAGATATCACATCTCATGCTATCGGAAGGATCTCAGGTTTGGTATTATAGGCATTGAGATATCATATCTCATGCTATCAGAAGGGTCTCAGGATTGGAATGGGAAGGAGTCGGATATCACATCTCATGCTAAAGGGAGGGTCTCAGGTTTGGTATTAGAAGCATTGAGATATCACATCTCATGTTATAGGAAGAATCTCAGGTTTGGTATTATAGGCATTGAGATATCACATCTCATGCTATCAGAAGGGTCTCAGGATTGGAATGGGAAGGAGTCGGATATCACATCTCATGCTAAAGGGAGGGTCTCAGGTTTGGTATTAGAAGCATTGAGATATCACATCTCATGTTATAGGAAGAATCTCAGGTTTGGTATTAGAGGCATTGAGATATCACATCTCATGCTATAGGAAGGGTCTCTGTTTTGGTAGAAGCATTGAGATATCACATCTCATGGTATAGGAAGGGTCTCAGGATTGGAATGGGAAGGAGTTGGATATCACATCTCATGCTAAAGGAAGGGTCTCGGTTTTGGTAGAAGCATTGAGATATCACATCTCATGTTATAGGAAGAATCTCAGGTTTGGTATTATAGGCATTGAGATATCACATCTCATGCTATCAGAAGGGTCTCAGGATTGGAATGGGAAGGAGTCGGATATCACATCTCATGCTAAAGGGAGGGTCTCAGGTTTGGTATTAGAAGCATTGAGATATCACATCTCATGTTATAGGAAGAATCTCAGGTTTGGTATTAGAGGCATTGAGATATCACATCTCATGCTATAGGAAGGGTCTCGGTTTTGGTAGAAGCATTGAGATATCACATCTCATGGTATAGGAAGGGTCTCAGGATTGGAATGGGAAGGAGTTGGATATCACATCTCATCCAATAGGAGGGATCTCAGGATTGGAATGGGAAAGATTTGGATGTCACATCTCTTGCTATAGGAAGGGTCTCAGGTTTTTTATTAGAAACATTGAGATATCACATCTCATGCTATAGGAAGGGTTTCAGGATTGGAATGGGAAGGAGTTGGATATCCCTTCTCATGCTATAGGAAGGTTCTCAGGTTGGAATGGGAAGGAGTTGGATATCACATTCCATGTTATAGGAAGGGTCTCAGGATTGGAATGGGAAGGATTTGGATATCACATCTCTTGCTATAGGAAGGGTCTCAGGTTTTTTATTAGAAACATTGAGATATCACATTTCATGCTATAGGAAGGGTTTCAGGATTGGAATGGGAAGGATTTGGATATCACATTCCATGCTAAAGGAAGGGTCTCAGGTTTGGAAGGGGAAGGATTTGGATATCATATCTCATGTTATAGGACAGGTCCCAGGTTTGGTATTAGAAGCTTTGAGATATCACATCTCATGCTATAGGAAGGGTCTCAGGATTGGAATGGGAAGGAGTTGGATATCACATCTCTTGCTATAGGAAGGGTCTCAGGTTTTTTATTAGAAACATTGAGATATCACATCTCATGCTATAGGAAGGGTTTCAGGATTGGAATGGGAAGGAGTTGGATATCCCTTCTCATGCTATAGGAAGGTTCTCAGGTTGGAATGGGAAGGAGTTGGATATCACATTCCATGTTATAGGAAGGGTCTCAGGATTGGAATGGGAAGGATTTGGATGTCACATCTCTTGCTATAGGAAGGGTCTCAGGTTTTTTATTAGAAACATTGAGATATCACATCTCATGCTATAGGAAGGGTTTCAGGATTGGAATGGGAAGGATTTGGATATCACATCTCATGCTAAAGGAAGGGTCTCAGGTTTGGAAGGGGAAGGATTTGGATATCATATCTCATGTTATAGGACGGGTCCCAGGTTTGGTATTAGAATTTTTGAGATATCACATCTCATGCTATAGGAAGGGTCTCAGGATTGGAATGGGAAGGAGTTGGATATCACATCTCATGCTAAAGGAAGGGACTCAGGTTTGATAGAAGCATTGAGATATCACATCTCATGCTATAGGAAGGGTCTCAGGATTGGAATGGGAAGGAGTTGGATATCACATCTCATGCCATAGGAAGGGTCTCAGGTTTGGTATAAGCATTGAGATATCACATCTCTGCTATCGGAAGGGTCTCAGGATAGGAATGGGAAGGACTTAGATATCACATCTCATGCTATAGGGAGGGTCTCAGTTTTGATATTGGAAGCATTGAGATATCACATTTCATGCTATCGGAAGGGTCTCAGGTTTGGAAGGGGAAGGATTTGGATCTCACATCTCATGTTTTAGGACGGGTCTCAGGTTTGGTATTAGAAGCATTGAGATATCACATCTCATGGTATAGGAAGGGTCTCAGGATTGGAATGGGAAGGAGTTGGATATCACATCTCAAGCTATCACAGGATTGGAATGGGAAGGAGTTTGATATCACATCTCAAGCTATAGGAAGGGTCTCAGGTTTGGAAAGGGAAGGATTTGGATTTCACATCTCATGTTATAGGATGGTTCTCATGTTTGGTTTTAGAAGCATTGAGATATCACATCTCATGCTATCGGAAGGGTCTCAGGTTTGGAAAGGGAAGGATTAAGATTTCACATATGTTATTGGATGGTTCTCAGGTTTGGTTTTAGAAGCATTAAGATATCACATCTCATGCTATAGGAAGGGTCTCAGGTTTGGAATGGGAAGGAGTTGGATACACATCTCATGTTATAGGAAGGATCTCAGGTTTGGTATTAGAAGCATTGTGATATCACATATCATGCTATAGGAAGGGTCTCAGGATTGGAATGGGAAGGAGTTGGATATCACATCTCATGCTAAAGGAAAGATCTCAGGTTTGGAAGGGGAAGGATTTGGATCTCACATCTCATGTTTTAGGACGGGTGTCAGGTTTGGTATTAGAAGCATTGAGATATCACATCTCATGCTATAGGAAGGGTCTCAGGATTGGAATCGGAAGGAGTTGGATACCACATCTCATGCTATAGGAAGGGTCTCAGGTTTGGTATAAGCATTGAGATATCCCATCTCATGCTATAGGAAGGGTCTCAGCATTGGAATCGGAAGGAGTTGTATTTGACATCTCATGCCATAGGAAGGGTCTCAGGTTTGGTATAAGCATTGAGATATCACATCTCTGCTATCGGAAGGGTCTCAGGATTGGAATGGGAAGGAGTTGGATATCACATCTCATGCTAAAGGGAGGGTCTCAGGTTTGGAAGGGGAAGGATTTGGATATCACATCTCATGTTATAGGAAGGATCTCAGGTTTGGTATTAGAAGCATTGAGATATCACATCTCATGCTATCGGAAGGATCTCAGGTTTGGTATTAGTGGCATTGAGATATCACATCTCATGCTATCAGAAGGGTCTCAGGATTGGAATGGAAAGGAGTCGGATATCACATCTCATGCTAAAGGGAGGGTCTCAGGTTTGGTATTAGAAACATTGAGATATCACATCTCATGTTATAGGAAGAATCTCGGGTTTGGTATTAGAGGCATTGAGATATCACATCTCATGCTATAGGAAGGGTCTCAGGATTGGAATGGGAAGGAGTTGGATATTACATCTCATGCTAAAGGAAGGGTCTCAGTTTTGGTAGAAGCATTGAGATATCACATCTCATGGTATAGGAAGGGTCTCAGGATTGGAATGGGAAGGAGTTGGATATCACATCTCATGTTATAGGAAGGGTCTCAGTATTGGAATGAGAAGGATTTGGATATCACATCTCTTGCTATAGGAAGGGTCTCAGGTTTTTTATTAGAAACATTGAGATATAACATCTCATGCTATAGGAAGGGTTTCAGGATTGGAATGGGAAGGATTTGGATATCACATCTCATGCTAAAGGAAGGGTCTCAGGTTTGGAAGGGGAAGGATTTGGATATCATATCTCATGTTATAGGACGGCTCCCAGGTTTGGTATTAGAAGCTTTGAGATATCACATCTCATGCTAAAGGAAGGGACTCAGGTTTGATAGAAGCATTGAGATATCACATCTCATGCTATAGGAAGGGTCTCAGGATTGGAATGGGAAGGAGTTGGATATCACATCTCATGCCATAGGAAGGGTCTCAGGTTTGGTATAAGCATTGAGATATCACATCTCTACTATCGGAAGGGTCTCAGGAAAGGAATGGGAAGGACTTAGATATCACATCTCATGCTATCTCAGGATTGGAATGGGAAGGAGTTTGATATCACTTCTCAAGCTATAGGAAGGGTCTCAGGTTTGGAAGGGGAAGGATTTGGATTTCACATCTCATGTTTTAGGACGGGTCTCAGGTTTGGTATTAGAAGCATTGAGATATCACATCTCATGGTATAGGAAGGGTCTCAGGATTGGAATGGGAAGGAGTTGGATATCACATCTCAAGCTATCACAGTATTGGAATGGGAAGGAGTTTGATAGCACATCTCAAGCTATAGGAAGGGTCTCAGGTTTGGAAAGGGAAGTATTTGGATTTCACATCTCATGTTATAGGATGGTTCTCATGTTTGGTTTTAGAAGCATTGAGATATCACATCTCATGCTATCTGAAGGGTCTCAGGTTTGGAAAGGGAAGGATTTGGATTTCACATATGTTATTGGATGGTTCTCAGGTTTGTTTTTAGAAGCATTAAGATATCACATCTCATGCTATAGGAAGGGTCTCAGGTTTGGAATGGGAAGGAGTTGGATACACATCTCATGTTATAGGAAGGATCTCAGGTTTGGTATTGGAAGCATTGTGATATCACATCTCATGGTATAGGAAGGGTCTCAGGATTGGAATGGGAAGGAGTTGGATATCACATCTCAAGCTATCTCAGGATTGGAATGGGAAGGAGTTTGATATCACATCTCATGCTATAGGAAGGGTCTCAGGTTTGGAATGGGAAGGAGTTGGATATCACATCTCATGTTATAGGAAGGATCTCAGGTTTGGTATTAGAAGCATTGAGATATCACATCTCATGCTATAGGAAGGGTTTCAGGATTGGAATCGGAAGGAGTTGGATACCACATCTCATGCTATAGGAAGGGTCTCAGGTTTGGTATAAGCATTGAGATATCACATCTCATGCTATAGGAAGGGTCTCAGGATTGGAATGGGAAGGAGTTGGATATCACATCTCATGCTAAAGGAAGGGTCTCGGTTTTGGTAGAAGCATTGAGATATCACATCTCATGGTATAGGAAGGGTCTCAGGATTGGAATGGGAAGGAGTTGGATATCACATCTCATCCAATAGGAGGGATCTCAGGATTGGAATGGGAAAGATTTGGATGTCACATCTCTTGCTATAGGAAGGGTCTCAGGTTTTTTATTAGAAACATTGAGATATCACATCTCATGCTATAGGAAGGGTTTCAGGATTGGAATGGGAAGGAGTTGGATATCCCTTCTCATGCTATAGGAAGGTTCTCAGGTTGGAATGGGAAGGAGTTGGATATCACATTCCATATTATAGGAAGGGTCTCAGGATTGGAATGGGAAGGATTTGGATATCACATCTCTTGCTATAGGAAGGGTCTCAGGTTTTTTATTAGAAACATTGAGATATCACATTTCATGCTATAGGAAGGGTTTCAGGATTGGAATGGGAAGGATTTGGATATCACATTCCATGCTAAAGGAAGGGTCTCAGGTTTGGAAGGGGAAGGATTTGGATATCATATCTCATGTTATAGGACGGGTCCCAGGTTTGGTATTAGAAGCTTTGAGATATCACATCTCATGCTATAGGAAGGGTCTCAGGATTGGAATGGGAAGGAGTTGGATATCACATCTCTTGCTATAGGAAGGGTCTCAGGTTTTTTATTAGAAACATTGAGATATCACATCTCATGCTATAGGAAGGGTTTCAGGATTGGAATGGGAAGGAGTTGGATATCCCTTCTCATGCTATAGGAAGGTTCTCAGTTTGGAATGGGAAGGAGTTGGATATCACATTCCATGTTATAGGAAGGGTCTCAGGATTGGAATGGGAAGGATTTGGATGTCACATCTCTTGCTATAGGAAGGGTCTAAGGTTTTTTATTAGAAACATTGAGATATCACATCTCATGCTATAGGAAGGGTTTCAGGATTGGAATGGGAAGGATTTGGATATCACATCTCATGTTAAAGGAAGGGTCTCAGGTTTGGAAGGGGAAGGATTTGGATATCATATCTTATGTTATAGGACGGGTCCCAGGTTTGGTATTAGAAGCTTTGAGATATCGCATCTCATGCTATAGGAAGGTTCTCAGGATTGGAATGGGAAGGAGTTGGATATCACATCTCATGCTAAAGGAAGGGACTCAGGTTTGATAGAAGCATTGAGAAATCACATCTCATGCTATAGGAAGGGTCTCAGGATTGGAATGGGAAGGAGTTGGATATCACATCTCATGCCATAGGAAGGGTCTCAGGTTTGGTATAAGCATTGAGATATCACGTCTCTGCTATCGGAAGGGTCTCAGGATAGGAATGGGAAGGACTTAGATATCACATCTCATGCTATAGGGAGGGTCTCAGTTTTGATATTGGAAGCATTGAGATATCACATTTCATGCTATCGGAAGGGTCTCAGGATTGGAATGGGAAGGAGTTGGATATCACATCTCAAGCTATCTCAGGATTGGAATGGGAAGGAGTTTGATATCACATCTCAAGCTATAGGAAGGGTCTCAGATTTGGAAGGGGAAGGATTTGGATCTCACATCTCATGTTTTAGGACGGGTCTCAGGTTTGGTATTAGAAGCATTGAGATATCACATCTCATGGTATAGGAAGGGTCTCAGGATTGGAATGGGAAGGAGTTGGATATCACATCTCAAGCTATCACAGGATTGGAATGGGAAGGAGTTTGATATCACATCTCAAGCTATAGGAAGGGTCTCAGGTTTGGAAAGGGAAGGATTTGGATTTCACATCTCATGTTATAGGATGGTTCTCATGTTTGGTTTTAGAAGCATTGAGATATCACATCTCATGCTATCGGAAGGGTCTCAGGTTTGGAAAGGGAAGGATTAAGATTTCACATATGTTATTGGATGGTTCTCAGGTTTGGTTTTAGAAGAATTAAGATATCACATCTCATGCTATAGGAAGGGTCTCAGGTTTGGAATGGGAAGGAGTTGGATACACATCTCATGTTATAGGAAGGATCTCAGGTTTGGTATTAGAAGCATTGTGATATCACATATCATGCTATAGGAAGGGTCTCAGGATTGGAATGGGAAGGAGTTGGATATCACATCTCATGCTAAAGGAAAGATCTCAGGTTTGGAAGGGGAAGGATTTGGATCTCACATCTCATGTTTTAGGACGGGTGTCAGGTTTGGTATTAGAAGCATTGAGATATCACATCTCATGGTATAGGAAGGATCTCAGGATTGGAATGGGAAGGAGTTGGATATTACATCTCAAGCTATCTCAGGATTGGAATGGGAAGGAGTTTGATATCACATCTCATGCTATCGGAAGGGTCTCAGGTTTGGAATGGGAAGGAGTTGGATATCACATCTCATGTTATAGGAAGGATCTCAGGTTTGGTATTAGAAGCATTGAGATATCACATCTCATGCTATAGGAAGGGTCTCAGGATTGGAATCGGAAGGAGTTGGATACCACATCTCATGCTATAGGAAGGGTCTCAGGTTTGGTATAAGCATTGAGATATCCCATCTCATGCTATAGGAAGGGTCTCAGCATTGGAATCGGAAGGAGTTGTATTTGACATCTCATGCCATAGGAAGGGTCTAAGGTTTGGTATAAGCATTGAGATATCACATCTCTGCTATCGGAAGGGTCTCAGGATTGGAATGGGAAGTAGTTGGATATCACATCTCATGCTAAAGGGAGGGTCTCAGGTTTGGAAGGGGAAGGATTTGGATATCACATCTCATGTTATAGGAAGGATCTCAGGTTTGGTATTAGAAGCATTGAGATATCACATCTCATGCTATCGGAAGGATCTCAGGTTTGGTATTAGAGGCATTGAGATATCACATCTCATGCTATCAGAAGGGTCTCAGGATTGGAATGGAAAGGAGTCGGATATCACATCTCATGCTAAAGGGAGGGTCTCAGGTTTGGTATTAGAAACATTGAGATATCACATCTCATGTTATAGGAAGAATCTCAGGTTTGGTATTAGAGACATTGAGATATCACATCTCATGCTATCAGAAGGGTCTCAGGATTGGAATGGGAAGTAGTCGGATATCACATCTCATGCTAAAGGGAGGGTCTCAGGTTTGGTATTAGAAGCATTGAGATATCACATCTCATGTTATAGGAAGAATCTCGGGTTTGGTATTAGAGGCATTGAGATATCACATCTCATGCTATAGGAAGGGTCTCAGGATTGGAATGGGAAGGAGTTGGATATCACATCTCATGCTAAAGGAAGGGTCTCAGTTTTGGTAGAAGCATTGAGATATCACATCTCATGGTATAGGAAGGGTCTCAGGATTGGAATGGGAAGGAGTTGGATATCACATCTCATGTTATAGGAAGGGTCTCAGTATTGGAATGAGAAGGATTTGGATATCACATCTCTTGCTATAGGAAGGGTCTCAGGTTTTTTATTAGAAACATTGAGATATAACATCTCATGCTATAGGAAGGGTTTCAGGATTGGAATGGGAAGGATTTGGATATCACATCTCATGCTAAAGGAAGGGTCTCAGGTTTGGAAGGGGAAGGATTTGGATATCATATCTCATGTTATAGGACGGGTCCCAGGTTTGGTATTAGAAGCTTTGAGATATCACATCTCATGCTAAAGGAAGGGATTCAGGTTTGATAGAAGCATTGAGATATCACATCTCATGCTATAGGAAGGGTCTCAGGATTGGAATGGGAAGGAGTTGGATATCACATCTCATGCATAGGAAGGGTCTCAGGTTTGGTATAAGCATTGAGATATCACATCTCTACTATCGGAAGGGTCTCAGGATAGGAATGGGAAGGACTTAGATATCACATCTCATGCTATAGGGAGTGTCTCAGTTTTGATATTAGAAGCATTGGGATATCACATTTCATGCTATCTCAGGATTGGAATGGGAAGGAGTTTGATATCACATCTCAAGCTATAGGAAGGGTCTCAGGTTTGGAAGGGGAAGGATTTGGATTTCACATCTCATGTTTTAGGACGGGTCTCAGGTTTGGTATTAGAAGCATTGAGATATCACATCTCATGGTATAGGAAGGGTCTCAGGATTGGAATGGGAAGGAGTTGGATATCACATCTCAAGCTATCTCAGGATTGGAATGGGAAGGAGTTTGATATCACATCTCAAGCTATAGGAAGGGTCTCAGGTTTGGAAGGGGAAGGATTTGGATTTCACATCTCATGTTTTAGGACGGGTCTCAGGTTTGGTATTAGAAGCATTGAGATATCACATCTCATGGTATAGGAAGGGTCTCAGGATTGGAATGGGAAGGAGTTGGATATCACATCTCAAGCTATCACAGGATTGGAATGGGAAGGAGTTTGATAGCACATCTCAAGCTATAGGAAGGGTCTCAGGTTTGGAAAGGGAAGGATTTGGATTTCACATCTCATGTTATAGGATGGTTCTCATGTTTGGTTTTAGAAGCATTGAGATATCACATCTCATGCTATCTGAGGGGTCTCAGGTTTGGAAAGGGAAGGATTTGGATTTCACATATGTTATTGGATGGTTCTCAGGTTTGGTTTTAGAAGCATTAAGATATCACATCTCATGCTATAGGAAGGGTCTCAGGTTTGGAATGGGAAGGAGTTGGATACACATCTCATGTTATAGGAAGGATCTCAGGTTTGGTATTAGAAGCATTGTGATATCACATATCATGCTATAGGAAGGGTCTCAGGATTGGAATGGGAAGGAGTTGGGTATCACATCTCATGCTAAAGGAAAGATCTCAGGTTTGGAAGGGGAAGGATTTGGATCTCACATCTCATGTTTTAGGACGGGTGTCAGGTTTGGTATTAGAAGCATTGAGATATCACATCTCATGGTATAGGAAGGGTCTCAGGATTGGAATGGGAAGGAGTTGGATATCACATCTCAAGCTATCTCAGGATTGGAATGGGAAGGAGTTTGATATCACATCTCATGCTATCGGAAGGGTCTCAGGTTTGGAATGGGAAGGAGTTGGATATCACATCTCATGTTATAGGAAGGATCTCAGCTTTGGTATTAGAAGCATTGAGATATCACATCTCATGCTATAGGAAGGGTTTCAGGATTGGAATCGGAAGGAGTTGGATACCTCATTTCATGCTATAGGAAGGGTCTCAGGTTTGGTATAAGCATTGAGATATCCCATCTCATGCTATAGGAAGGGTCTCAGCATTGGAATCGGAAGGAGTTGTATTTGACATCTCATGCCATAGGAAGGGTCTCAGGTTTGGTACAAGCATTGAGATATCACATCTCTGCTATCGGAAGGGTCTCAGGATTGGAATGGGAAGGAGTCGGATATCACATCTCATGCTAAAGGGAGGGTCTCAGGTTTGGTATTAGAAGCATTGAGATATCACATCTCATGTTATAGGAAGAATCTCAGGTTTGGTATTAGAGGCATTGAGATATCACATCTCATGCTATCAGAAGGTTCTCAGGATTGGAATGGGAAGGAGTCGGATATCACATCTCATGCTAAAGGGAGGGTCTCAGGTTTGGTATTAGAAGCATTGAGATATCACATCTCATGTTATAGGAAGAATCTCAGGTTTGGTATTAGAGGCATTGAGATATCACATCTCATGCTATAGGAAGGCTCTCAGGATTGGAATGGGAAGGAGTTGGATATCACATCTCATGCTAAAGGAAGGGTCTCAGTTTTGGTAGAAGCATTGAGATATCACTTCTCATGGTATAGGAAGGGTCTCAGGATTGGAATGGGAAGGAGTTGGATATCACATCTCATCCAATAGGAAGGATCTCAGGATTGGAATGGGAAGGATTTGGATGTCACATCTCTTACTATAGGAAGGGTCTCAGGTTTTTTATTAGAAACATTGAGATATCACATCTCATGCTATAGGAAGGGTTTCAGGATTGGAATGGGAAGGAGTTGGATATCCCTTCTCATGCTATAGGAAGGGTCTCAGGTTGGAATGGGACGGAGTTGGATATCACATCTCATGTTATAGGAAGGGTCTCAGTATTGGAATGGGAAGGATTTGGATATCACATCTCTTGCTATAGGAAGGGTCTCAGGTTTTTTATTAGAAACATTGAGATATCACATCTCATGCTATAGGAAGGGTTTCAGGATTGGAATGGGAAGGATTTGGATATCACATCTCATGCTAAAGGAAGGGTCTCAGGTTTGGAAGGGGAAGGATTTGGATATCATATCTCATGTTATAGGACGGGTCCCAGATTTGGTATTAGAAGCTTTGAGATATCACATCTCATGCTATAGGAAGGGTTTCAGGATTGGAATGGGAAGGAGTTGGATATCCCTTCTCATGCTATAGGAAGGGTCTCAGGTTGGAATGGGAAGGAGTTGGATATCACATCTCATGTTATAGGAAGGGTCTCAGTATTGGAATGGGAAGGATTTGGATATCACATCTCTTGCTATAGGAAGGGTCTCAGGTTTTTTATTAGAAACATTGAGATATCACATCTCATGCTATAGGAAGGGTTTCAGGATTGGAATGGGAAGGATTTGGATATCACATCTAATGCTAAAGGAAGGGTCTCAGGTTTGGAAGGGGAAGGATTTGGATATCATATCTCATGTTATAGGACGGGTCCCAGGTTTGGTATTAGAAGCATTGAGATATCACATCTCATGGTATAGGAAGGGTCTCAGGATTGGAATGGGAAGGAGTTGGATATCACATCTCAAGCTATCACAGGATTGGAATGGGAAGGAGTTTGATAGCACATCTCAAGCTATAGGAAGGGTCTCAGGTTTGGAAAGGGAAGGATTTGGATTTCACATCTCATGTTATAGGATGGTTCTCATGTTTGGTTTTAGAAGCATTGAGATATCACACCACATGCTATTTTAAGGGTCTCAGGTTTGGAAAGGGAAGGATTTGGATTTCACATATGTTATTGGATGGTTCTCAGGTTTGGTTTTAGAAGCATTAAGATATCACATCTCATGCTATAGGAAGGGTCTCAGGATTCGAATGGGAAAGAGTTGGATATCACATCTCATGCTAAAGGAAGGGACTCAGGTTTGATAGAAGCATTGAGATATCACATATCATGCTATAGGAAGGGTCTCAGGATTGGAATGGGAACGAGTTGGATATCACATCTCATGCCATAGGAAGGGTCTCAGGTTTGGTATAAGCATTGAGATATCACATCTCTGCTATCGGAAGGGTCTCAGGATAGGAATGGGGAGGACTTAGATATCACATCTGATGCTATAGGGAGGGTCTCAGTTTTGATATTAGAAGCATTGAGATATCACATTTTATGCTATCGGAAGGGTCTCAGGATTGGAATGGGAAGGAGTTGGATATCACATCTCAAGCTATAGGAAGGGTCTCAGGTTTGGAAGGGGAAGGATTTGGATCTCACATCTCATGTTTTAGGACGGGTCTCAGGTTTGGTATTAGAAGCATTGAGATATCACATCTCATGGTATAGGAAGGGTCTCAGGATTGGAATGGGAAGGAGTTGGATATCACATCTCAAGCTATCACAGGATTGGAATGGGAAGGAGTTTGATAGCACATCACAAGCTATAGGAAGGGTCTCAGGTTTGGAAAGGGAAGGATTTGGATTTCACATCTCATGTTATAGGATGGTTCTCATGTTTGGTTTTAGAAGCATTAAGATATCACACCACATGCTATCTTAAGGGTCTCAGGTTTGGAAAGGGAAGGATTTGGATTTCACATATGTTATTGGATGGTTCTCAGGTTTGGTTTTAGAAGCATTAAGATATCACATCTCATGCTATAGGAAGGGTCTCAGGTTTGGAATGGGAAGGAGTTGGATACACATCTCATGTTATAGGAAGGATCTCAGTTTTGGTATTAGAAGCATTGTGATATCACATATCATGCTATAGGAAGGGTCTCAGGATTGGAATGGGACGGAGTTGGATATCACATCTCATGCTAAAGGAAAGATCTCAGGTTTGGAAGGGGAAGGATTTGGATCTCACATCTCATGTTTTAGGACGGGTGTCAGGTTTGGTATTAGAAGCATTGAGATATCACATCTCATGGTATAGGAAGGGTCTCAGGATTGGAATGGGAAGGAGTTGGATATCACATCTCAAGCTATCTCAGGATTGGAATGGGAAGGAGTTTGATATCACTTCTCATGCTATCGGAAGGGTCTCAGGTTTGGAATGGGAAGGAGTTGGATATCACATCTCATGTTATAGGAAGGATCTCAGGTTTGGTATTAGAAGCATTGAGATATCACATCTCATGCTATAGGAAGGGTCTCAGGATTGGAATCGGAAGGAGTTGTATTTGACATCTCATGCCATAGGAAGGGTCTCAGGTTTGGTATAAGCATTGAGATATCACATCTCTGCTATCGGAAGGGTCTCAGGATTGGAATGGGAAGGAGTTGGATATCCCATCTCGTTATAGGAAGGGTTTCAGGTTTGGTATTAGAAGCATTGAGATATCACATCTCATGGTATAGGACGGGTCTCAGAATTCGAATGGGAAGGAGTTGGATATCACATCTCAAGCTATAGGAAGGGTCTCAGGATTGGAATGGGAAGGACTTGGATATCACATCTCATGTTATAGGAAGGGTCTCAGGTTTGGTATTAGAAGCATTGAGATATCACATCTCATGCTATAGGAAGAATCTCAGGTTTGGTATTATAGGCATTGAGATATCACATCTCATGCTATCAGAAGGGTCTCAGGATTGGAATGGGAAGGAGTCGGATATCACATCTCATGCTAAAGGGAGGGTCTCAGGTTTGGTATTAGAAGCATTGAGATATCACATCTCATGTTATAGGAAGAATCTCAGGTTTGGTATTATAGGCATTGAGATATCACATCTCATGCTATCAGAAGGGTCTCAGGATTGGAATGGGAAGGAGTCGGATATCACATCTCATGCTAAAGGGAGGGTCTCAGGTTTGGTATTAGAAGCATTGAGATATCACATCTCATGTTATAGGAAGAATCTCAGGTTTGGTATTAGAGGCATTGAGATATCACATCTCATGCTATAGGAAGGGTCTCAGGATTGGAATGGGAAGGAGTTGGATATCACATCTCATGCTAAAGGAAGGGTCTCAGTTTTGGTAGAAGCATTGAGATATCACATCTCATGGTATACGAAGGGTCTCAGGATTGGAATGGGAAGGAGTTGGATATCACATCTCATCCAATAGGAGGGATCTCAGGATTGGAATGGGAAAGATTTGGATGTCACATCTCTTGCTATAGGAAGGGTCTCAGGTTTTTTATTAGAAACATTGAGATATCACATCTCATGCTATAGGAAGGGTTTCAGGATTGGAATGGGAAGGAGTTGGATATCCCTTCTCATGCTATAGGAAGGTTCTCAGGTTGGAATGGGAAGGAGTTGGATTCACATTCCATGTTATAGGAAGGGTCTCAGGATTGGAATGGGAAGGATTTGGATATCACATCTCTTGCTATAGGAAGGGTCTCAGGTTTTTTATTAGAAACATTGAGATATCACATCTCATGCTATAGGAAGGGTTTCAGGATTGGAATGGGAAGGATTTGGATATCACATTCCATGCTAAAGGAAGGGTCTCAGGTTTGGAAGGGGAAGGATTTGGATATCATATCTCATGTTATAGGACGGGTCCCAGGTTTGGTATTAGAAGCTTTGAGATATCACATCTCATGCTATAGGAAGGGTCTCAGGATTGGAATGGGAAGGAGTTGGATATCACATCTCATGCTAAAGGAAGGGACTCAAGTTTGATAGAAGCATTGAGATATCACATCTCATGCTATAGGAAGGGTCTCAGGATTGGAATGGGAAGGAGTTGGATATCACATCTCATGCCATAGGAAGGGTCTCAGGTTTGGTATAAGCATTGAGATATCACATCTCTGCTATCGGAAGGGTCTCAGGATAGGAATGGGAAGGACTTAGATATCACATCTCATGCTATAGGGAGGGTCTCAGTTTTGATATTAGAAGCATTGAGATATCACATTTCATACTATCGGAAGGGTCTCAGGATTGGAATGGGAAGGAGTTGGATATCACATCTCAAGCTATAGGAAGGGTCTCAGGATTGGAATGGGAAGGAGTTTGATATCACATCTCATGCCATGGTATGGGTCTCAGGTTTTGTAGAAGCATTGGGATATCACATCTTATGCTATCGGAAGGGTATCAGGATTGGATTTGGAAGGAGTTGGATATCCCATCTCATGCTATAGGAAGGGTCTCAGGTTGGAATGGGAAGGAGTTGGATATCACATCTCATGTTATAGGAAGGGTATCAGGATTGGAATGGGAAGGACTTGGATATCACATCTCATGCTATAGGAAGGCTATCATGTTTGGAAGGGGAAGGAGTTGGATATCACATTTCATGTTAGAGGTAGGATCTCAGGTTTGGTATTAGAGGCATTGAGATATCACATCTCATGCTATCGGAAGGGTCTCAGTATTGGAATGGGAAGGAGTTGGATATCACATCTCATGCTATAGGAAGGGTCTCAGGAATGGAATGGGAAGGAGTTTTATATGACATCTCATGCCATTGGAAGGATCTCAGGTTTGATATTAGAAGCATTGAGACATCACATCTCATGTTATAGGAAGGGTCTCAGGATTGGAATGGGAAGGAGTTGGATATCACATCTCATGCTATAGGAAGGGTCTCAGGTTTGGTATAAGCATTGAGATGTCACATCTCATGCTATAGGAAGGGTCTCAGGTTTGGTATAAGCATTGAGATATCACATCTCTGCTCTCAGAAGGGTCTCAGGATTGGATTGGGAAGGAGTTGGATATCCCATCTTATGTCATAGGAAGGGTCTCAGGTTTGGTATTAGAAGCATTGAGATATCACATCTCATGCTATAGGAAGGGTCTCAGGATTGGAATGGGAAGGACGTGAATATCACATCTCATGCTATAGAGAGGCTCTCACGTTTGGAAAGGGAAGGAGTTGGATATCACATTTCATGTTAGAGGTAGGATCTCAGGTTTGGTATTAGAGGCATTGAATATCACATCTCATGCTATCAGAAGGGTCTCAGGATTGGAATGGGAAGGAGTTGGATATCACATCTCATGCTAAAGGGAGGGTCTCAGGTTTGGAACGGGAAGGATTTTGATATCACATCTCATGTTATAGGAAGGATCTCAGGTTTGGTATTAGAAGCATTGAGATATCACATCTTATGCTATCGGAAGTATCTCAGGTTTGGTATTAGAGGGATTGAGATATCACATCTCATGCTATCGGAAGGGTATCAGGATTGGATTTGGAAGTAGTTGGATATCCCATCTCATGCAATAGGAAGGGTCTCAGGTTGGAATGGGAAGGAGTTGGATATCACATCTCATGTTATAGGAAGGGTCTCAGGATTGGAATGGGAAATACTTCGATATCACATCTCATGCTATAGGAAGGCTCTCAGGTTTGGAAGGGGAAGGATTTGGATATCACATTTCATATTAGAGGTAGGATCTCAGGTTTGGTAGGAGGCATTGAGATATCACATCTCATGCTATCAGAAGGGTCTCAGGATTGGAATGGGAAGGAGTTGGATATCACATCTCATGCTAAAGGGAGGGTCTCAGGTTTGGAAGGGGAAGGATTTGGATATCACATCTCGTGTTATAGGAAGGGTCTCAGGATTGGAATGGGAAGGGGTTTTATATGACATCTCATGCCATAGGAAGGATCTCAGGTTTGGTATTAGAAGCATTGAGACATCACATCTCATGTTATAGGAAGTGTCTCAGGATTGGAATGGGAAGGAGTTGGATATCACATCTCATGCTATAGGAAGGGTCTCAGGTTTGGTATGAGCATTGAGATATCACATCTCATGCTATAGGAAGGGTCTCAGGATTGGAATGGGAAGGAGTTGTATATGACATCTCATGCCATTGGAAGGGTCTCAGGTTTGGTATAAGCATTGAGATATCACATCTCTGCTATCGGAAGGGTCTCAGGATTGGAATGGGAAGGAGTTGTATATGACATCTCATGCCATTGGAAGGGTCTCAGGTTTGGTAAAAGCATTGAGATATCACATCTCTGCTATCGGAAGGGTCTCAGGATTGGAATGGGAAGAAGTTGGATATCACATCTCATGCTAAAGGAAGGGTCTCAGTTTTGGTAGAAGCATTGCGATATCACAATTCATGCTATAGGAAGGGTCTCAGGATTGGAATCGGAAGGAGTTGGATATCACATCTCATGCTATAGGAAGGGTCTCAGGTTTGGTATAAGCATTGAAATATCACATCTCTGCTATCGGAAGGGTCTCAGGATTGGAATGGGAAGGACTTAGGTATCACATCTCATGCTATAGGGAGGGTCTCAGTTTTGATATTAGAAGCATTGAGATATCACATCTCATGCTATCGGAAGGGTCTCAGGATTGGAATGGGAGGAGCTGGATATCACATCTCATGCTAAAGGAAGGGTCTCAGGTTTGGAAGGGGAAGGATTTGGATATCACATCTTGTGTTATAGGATGAGTCTCAGGTTTGGTATTAGAAGCATTGTGATATCACATCTCATGCTATAGGAAGTGTCTCAAGATTGGAATGGGAAGGAGTTGGATATCACATCTCATGCTATAGGAAGGGTTTCAGGTTTGGTAGAAGCATTGAGATATCACATCTCATGCTATAGGAAGAGTCTCAGGTTTGGGAAGGGAAGGATTTGGATTTCACATCTCATGTTATAGGATGGTTCTCATGTTTGGTTTTTGAAGCATTGAGATATCACATCTCATGCTATCGGAAGGGTCTCAGGTTTGGTATTAGAAGCATTGAGATATCACATCTCATGCTATAGGAAGGGTCTCCGGATTGGAATGTGAAGGATTTGGATATCACATCTCATGCTAAAGGAAGGGTCTCAGGTTTGGAATGGGAAGGAGTTGGATATGACATCTCTTGTTATAGGGAGGGTCTCAGGATTTGAATGGCAAGGAGTTGGATATCACATCTCATGCCATAGGAAGGGTCTCAGGTTTGGTATAAGCATTGAGATATCACATCTCTGCTATCGGAAGGATCTCAGGATTGGATTGGGAAGGAGTTGGATATCCCTTCTCATGCTATAGGAAGGGTCTCAGGTTGGAATGGGAAGGAGTTGGATATCACATCTCATGTTATAGGAAGGGTCTCAGGATTGGAATGGGAAGGATTTGGATATCACATCTCTTGCTATAGGAAGGGTCTCAGGTTTTTTATTAGAAACATTGAGATATCACATCTCATGCTATAGGAAGGGTTTTAGGATTGGAATCGGAAGTATTTGTATATCACATCTCATGCTAAAGGAAGAGTCTCAGGTTTGGAAGGGGAAGGATTTGGATATCATATCTCATGTTATAGGACGGGTCCCAGGTTTGGTATTAGAAGCATTGAGATATCACATCTCGTGGTATAGGAAGGGTCTCAGGGTAGGAATGGGAAGGAGTTGGATATCACATCTCATCCAATAGGAAGGGTCTCAGGTTTGGTATAAGCATTGAGATATCACATCTCTGCTATCGGAAGGGTCTCAGGATTGGATTGGGAAGGAGTTGGATATCCCTTCTCATGCTATAGGAAGTGTCTCAGGTTGGAATCTGAAGGAGTTGGATATCACATCTCATGTTATAGGAAGGGTCTCAGGATTGGAATGGGAAGGATTTGCATATCACATCTCTTGCTATAGGAAGGGTCTCGGGATTGGAATGGGAAGGATTTGGATATCACATCTCATGTCATAGGAAGGATCTCAGGTTTGGTATTAGAAGCATTGATATATCACATCTCATGCTATAGGAATGGTCTCAGGATTGGAATGGGTAGGAGTTGGATATTACATTCTTGCTATAGGAAGGGTCTCATGTTTGGAATGGGAAGGAGTTGGATATCACATATGCTATAGGAAGTGTCTCAGGTTTGGAACGGGAAGGAGTTGGATATCACATCTCATGTTATAGGAAGGGTCTCAGGTTTGTTATATGCATTGAGATATCACATTTCTGATATCGGAAGTGGCTCAGGAATGGAATGGGAAGGAGTTGGATATCCCATCTCATGATATAGGACGGGTCTCTGGTTTGGTATTAGAATCATTGAGATATCACATCGCATGCTGTAGGAAGGGTCTAAGGATTGGAATGGGATGGACTTGGATATCACATCTCATGCTATAGGTAGGCTCTCAGGATTGGAATGGGAAGGACTTGGATGTGTCATATCTCATGCTATAGGGAGGGTCTCAAGTTTGATATTAGAAGCATTGAGATAACAAATCTCATGATATCGAAAGGGTCTCAGGATTGGAATGGGAAGGAGTTGGATATCACATCTCATGATAAAGGAAGGGTCTAAGGTTTGGAAGGGGAAGGATTTGGATATCACATCTCATGTTATAGGACGGGTCTCAGGTTTGGTATTAGAAGCATTGAGATATCAAGTCTCATGGTATAAGAAGGGTCTCAGAATTGGAATGGGAAGGAGTTGGATATCACATCTCAAGCTATAGGAAGGGTCTCAGGATTGGAATGGGAAGGAGTTTGATATCACATCTCATGCCATACTATGGGTCTCAGGTTTGGGAGAAGCATTGGGATATCACATCTCATGCTATCGGAAGGGTATCAGTATTGGATTTGGAAGGAGTTGGATATCCCATCTCATGCTATAGGAAGGGTCTCAGGTTGAAATGGGAAGGAGTTGGATATCACATTTCATGTTATAGGAAGGGTCTCAGGATTGGAATGGGAAGTACTTGGATATCATATCTCATGCTATAGGAAGGCTCTCAGGTTTGGAAGGGAAGGAGTTGGATATCACATTTCATGTTAGAGGAAGGATCTCAGGTTTGGTATTAGAGGCCTTGAGATATCACATCTCATGCTATAGGAAGGGTCTCAGGATTGGAATGGGAAGGAGTTGGATATCACATCTCAAGCTATAGGAAGGGTCTCAGGTTTGGTATAAGCATTGAGATATCACATCTCATGCTATAGAAAGGGTCTCAGGATTGGAATGGGAAGGAGTTGGATATCACATCTCATGTTATAGGAAAGATCTCCGGTTTGGTATTAGAAGCATTGAGACATCACATCTCATCTTATAGGAAGGGTTTCAGGATTGGAATGGGAAGAAGTTGGATATCACATCTCATGCTATAGGAAGGATCTCATGTTTGGTATAAGCATTGAGATATCACATCTTATGCTATAGGAAGGGTCTCAGAATTGGAATGGGAAGGACTTGTATGTGACATCTCATGCCATAGGAAGGGTCTCAGGTTTGGTATAAGCATTGAGATATCATATCACATGCTATAGGAAGGGTCTCAGGATTGGAATGGGAAGCACTTGGATATCACATGTCATGCTATAGGCAGGGTCTCAGGTTTGGAAAGGGAAGGAGATGGATATCACATTTCATGTTAGAGGTAGGATCTCAGGTTTGGTATTAGAGGCATTGAGATATCACATCTCATGCTATCAGAAGGGTCTCAGGATTGGAATGGGAAGGAGTTGGATTGATCTCAGGTTTGATATTAGAAGCATTGAGATATCACATCTCATGCTATCGGAAGGATCTCAGGTTTGGTATTAGAGGCCTTGAGATATCACATCTCATGCTATAGGAAGGGTCTCAGGATTGGAATGGGAAGGAGTTGTATGTGACATCTCATGCCATAGGAAGGGTCTCAGGTTTGGTATAAGCATTGAGATATCATATCACATGCTATAGGAAGGGTCTCAGGATTGGAATGGGAAGGACTTGGATATCACATCTCATGCTATAGGCAGGGTCTCAGGTTTGGAAAGGGAAGGAGATGGATATCACATTTCATGTTAGAGGTAGGATCTCAGGTTTGGTATTAGAGGCATTGAGATATCACATCTCATGCTATCAGAAGGGTCTCAGGATTGGAATGGGAAGGAGTTGGATATCACATTTCATGCTAAAGGGAGGGTCTCAGGTTTGGAAGGGGAAGGATTTGGAAATCACATCTCATGTTATAGGAATGATCTCAGGTTTGGTATTAGAAGCATTGCGATATCACATCTCATGCTATCGGAAGGATCTCAGGTTTGGTATTAGAGGCATTGAGATATCACATCTCATGCTATCATAAGGGTCTCAGGATTGGAATGGGAAGGAGTTGGATATCACATCTCATGTTATAGGAAGGATCTCAGGTTTTGTATTAGAAGCATTGAGACATCACATCTCATGCTATAGGGAGGGTCTCAGGATTGGAATTGGAAGGAGTTGGATATCACATCTCATGCTATAGGAAGGGTCTCAGATTTGGTATAAGCATTGAGATATCACATCTCATGCTATAGGAAGGGTCTCAGGATTGGAATGGGAAGGAGTTGTATATGACATCTCAGGCCATAGGAAGGGTCTCAGGTTTGGTATAAGCATTGAGATATCACATCTCTGCTATCGGAAGGGTCTCAGGATTGGAATCGGAAGGAGTTGGATATCCCATCTCATGTTATAGGAAGGGTCTCAGGTTTGGTATTAGAAGCATTGAGATATCACATCTCATGCTATAGGAAGGGTCTCAGGATTGGAATGGGGAGGACTTGGATGTCACATCTCATGCTATAGGGAGGGTCTCAAGTTTGATATTAGAAGCATTGAGATAACAAATCTCATGATATCGGAAGGGTCTCAGGATTGGAATGGGAAGGAGTTGGATATCACATCTCATGGTAAAGTAAGGGTCTAAGGTTTGGAAGGGGAAGGATTTGGATATCACATCTCATGTTATAGGACGGGTCTCAGGTTTGGTATTACAAACATTGAGATATCAAGTCTCATGGTATAGGAAGGGTCTCAGAATTGGAATGGGAAGGAGTTGGATATCACATCTCAAGCTATAGGAAGGGTCTCAGGATTGGAATGGGAAGGAGTTTGATATCACATCTCATGCCATAGTATGGGTCTCACGTTTGGTAGAAGCATTTGGGATATCACATCTCATGCTATCGGAAGGGTCTCAGGATTGGAATGAGAAGGAGTTGGATATCACATCTCAAGCTATAGGAAGGGTCTCAGGTTTGGTATAAGCATTGAGATATCACATCTCATGCTATAGGAAGGGTCTCAGGATTGGAATGGGAAGGAGTTGGATATCACATCTCATGTTATAGGAAAGATCTCAGGTTTGGTATTAGAAGCATTGAGACATCACATCTCATGTTATAGGAAGGGTCTCAGGATTGGAATGGGAAGAAGTTGGATATCACATCTCATGCTATAGGAAGGGTCCCAGGTTTGGAACGGGAAGGAGTTGGATATCACATCTCATGTTATAGGAAGGGTCTCAGGTTTGGTATAAGCATTGAGATATCACATCTCTGCTATCGGAAGTGTCTCAGGATTGGAATGGGAAGGAGTTGGATATCCCATCTCATGTTATAGGACGGGTCTCAGGTTTGTTATTAGAATCATTGATATATCATATTGCATGCTGTAGGAAGGGTCTAAGGATTGGAATGGGAAGGACTTGGATATCACATCTCATGCTATAGGTAGGCTCTCAGGTTTGGAAAGGGAAGGAGTTGGATATCACATCTCATGTTATAGGAAGAGTCTCAGGTTTGGTATAAGCATTGAGACATCATATCTCATGCTATAGGAAGGGTCTCAAGATTGGAATGGGAAGGAGTTGGATATCACATCTCATGCTATAGGAAGGGTCTCAGGTTTGGTATAAGCATTGAGATATCACATCTCATGCTATAGGAAGGGTCTCAGGATTGGAATGGGAAGGAGTTGGATATCACATCTCATGCTATAGGAAGGGTCTCAGGTTTGGAAGGGGAAGGAGTTGGATATCCAATCTCATGTTATAGGACTGGTCTCAGGTTTGGTATTAGAAGCATTGAGATATCACATTGCATGCTGTAGGAAGGTTCTCAGGTTTGGAATGGGGAGGAATTGGATATCACATCTCATGTCATAGGAAGGATCTCAGGTTTGGTATTAGAAGCATTGAGATATCGTATCTCATGCTATAGGAATTGTCTCAGGATTGGAATGGGAAGGAGTTGGATATTACATTCTTGCTATAGGAAGGGTCTCATGTTTGGAATGGGAAGGAGTTGGATATCACATATGTAATAGGAAGGGTCTCAGCTTTGGAACGGGAAGGAGTTGGATATCACATCTCATGTTATAGGAAGGGTCTCAGGTTTGGTATAAGCATTGAGATATCACATCTCTGCTATCAGAAGTGTCTCAGGATTGGAATGGGAAGGAGTTGGATATCCCATCTCATGTTATAGGACGGGTCTCAGGTTTGGAAAGGGAAGGAGTTGGATATCACATTTCATGTTAGAGGAAGGATCTCAGGTTTGGTATTAGAGGCATTGAGATATCACATCTCATGCTATAGGAAGGGTCTCAGGATTGGAATGGGAAGGAGTTGGATATCACATCTCATGCTATAGGAAGGGTCTCAGGTTTGGTATAAGCATTGAGATATCACATCTCATGCTATAGGAAGGGTCTCAGGATTGGAATGGGAAGGAGTTGGATATCACATCTCATGTTATTGGAAGGATCTCAGGTTTGGTATTAGAAGCATTGAGACATCACATCTCATGCTATAGGAAGGGTCTCAGGATTGGAATGGGAAGGAGTTGGATATCACATCTCATGCTATAGGAAGGGTCTCAGGTTTGGTATAAGCATTGAGATGTCACATCTCAAGCTATAGGAAGGGTCTCAGGATTGGAATGGGAAGGAGTTGTATATGACATCTCATGCCATAGGAAGGGTCTCAGGTTTGGTATAAGCATTGAGATATCACATCTCTGCTATCGGAAGGGTCTCAGGATTGGAAAGGGAAGGAGTTGGATATCCCATCTCATGTTATAGGAAGAGTCTCAGGTTTGGTATTAGAAGCATTGAGATATCACATCTCATGCTATAGGAAGTGTCTCAGGATTGGAATGGGAAGGACTTGGATATCACATCTCATGCTATAGGGAGGGTCTCAAGTTTGATATTAGAAGCATTGAGATATCACATCTCATGCTATAGGAAGGGTCTCAGGATTGGAATGGGAAGGAGTTGGATATCACATTTCATGTTATAGGAAGGGTCTCAGGATTGGAATGGGAAGTACTTGGATATCATATCTCATGCTATAGGAAGGCTCTCAGGTTTGGAAGGGAAGGAGTTGGATATCACATTTCATGTTAGAGGAAGGATCTCAGGTTTGGTATTAGAGGCCTTGAGATATCACATCTCATGCTATAGGAAGGGTCTCAGGATTGGAATGGGAAGGAGTTGGATATCACATCTCAAGCTATAGGAAGGGTCTCAGGTTTGGTATAAGCATTGAGATATCACATCTCATGCTATAGAAAGGGTCTCAGGATTGGAATGGGAAGGAGTTGGATATCACATCTCATGTTATAGGAAAGATCTCCGGTTTGGTATTAGAAGCATTGAGACATCACATCTCATCTTATAGGAAGGGTCTCAGGATTGGAATGGGAAGAAGTTGGATATCACATCTCATGCTATAGGAAGGATCTCAGGTTTGGTATAAGCATTGAGATATCACATCTTATGCTATAGGAATGGTCTCAGAATTGGAATGGGAAGGACTTGTATGTGACATCTCATGCCATAGGAAGGGTCTCAGGTTTGGTATAAGCATTGAGATATCATATCACATGCTATAGGAAGGGTCTCAGGATTGGAATGGGAAGCACTTGGATATCACATCTCATGCTATAGGCAGGGTCTCAGGTTTGGAAAGGGAAGGAGATGGATATCACATTTCATGTTAGAGGTAGGATCTCAGGTTTGGTATTAGAAGCATTGAGATATCACATCTCATGCTATAGGAAGTGTCTCAGGATTGGAATGGGAAGGACTTGGATATCACATCTCATGCTATAGGGAGGGTCTCAAGTTTGATATTAGAAGCATTGAGATATCACATCTCATGCTATAGGAAGGGTCTCAGGATTGGAATGGGAAGGAGTTGGATATCACATTTCATGTTATAGGAAGGGTCTCAGGATTGGAATGGGAAGTACTTGGATATCATATCTCATGCTATAGGAAGGCTCTCAGGTTTGGAAGGGAAGGAGTTGGATATCACATTTCATGTTAGAGGAAGGATCTCAGGTTTGGTATTAGAGGCCTTGAGATATCACATCTCATGCTATAGGAAGGGTCTCAGGATTGGAATGGGAAGGAGTTGGATATCACATCTCAAGCTATAGGAAGGGTCTCAGGTTTGGTATAAGCATTGAGATATCACATCTCATGCTATAGAAAGGGTCTCAGGATTGGAATGGGAAGGAGTTGGATATCACATCTCATGTTATAGGAAAGATCTCCGGTTTGGTATTAGAAGCATTGAGACATCACATCTCATCTTATAGGAAGGGTCTCAGGATTGGAATGGGAAGAAGTTGGATATCACATCTCATGCTATAGGAAGGATCTCAGGTTTGGTATAAGCATTGAGATATCACATCTTATGCTATAGGAATGGTCTCAGAATTGGAATGGGAAGGACTTGTATGTGACATCTCATGCCATAGGAAGGGTCTCAGGTTTGGTATAAGCATTGAGATATCATATCACATGCTATAGGAAGGGTCTCAGGATTGGAATGGGAAGCACTTGGATATCACATCTCATGCTATAGGCAGGGTCTCAGGTTTGGAAAGGGAAGGAGATGGATATCACATTTCATGTTAGAGGTAGGATCTCAGGTTTGGTATTAGAGGCATTGAGATATCACATCTCATGCTATCAGAAGGGTCTCAGGATTGGAATGGGAAGGAGTTGGATATCACATTTCATGCTATAGGAAGGGTCTCAGGTTTGGTATAAGCATTGAGATATCACATCTCATGCTATAGAAAGGGTCTCAGGATTGGAATGGGAAGGAGTTGGATACCACATCTCATGTTATAGGAAAGATCTCCGGTTTGGTATTAGAAGCATTGAGACATCACATCTCATCTTATAGGAAGGGTCTCAGGATTGGAATGGGAAGAAGTTGGATATCACATCTCATGCTATAGGAAGGATCTCAGGTTTGGTATAAGCATTGAGATATCACATCTTATGCTATAGGAAGGGTCTCAGAATTGGAATGGGAAGGACTTGTATGTGACATCTCATGCCATAGGAAGGGTCTCAGGTTTGGTATAAGCATTGAGATATCATATCACATGCTATAGGAAGGGTCTCAGGATTGGAATGGGAAGCACTTGGATATCACATCTCATGCTATAGGCAGGGTCTCAGGTTTGGAAAGGGAAGGAGATGGATATCACATTTCATGTTAGAGGTAGGATCTCAGGTTTGGTATTAGAGGCATTGAGATATCACATCTCATGCTATCAGAAGGGTCTTAGGATTGGAATGGGAAGGAGTTGGATATCACATTTCATGCTAAAGGGAGGGTCTCAGGTTTGGAAGGGGAAGGATTTGGAAATCACATCTCATGTTATAGGAATGATCTCAGGTTTGGTATTAGAAGCATTGAGATATCACATCTCATGCTATCGGAAGGATCTCAGGTTTGGTATTAGAGGCCTTGAGATATCACATCTCATGCTATAGGAAGGGTCTCAGGATTGGAATGGGAAGGAGTTGTATGTGACATCTCATGCCATAGGAAGGGTCTCAGGTTTGGTATAAGCATTGAGATATCATATCACATGCTATAGGAAGGGTCTCAGGATTGGAATGGGAAGGACTTGGATATCACATCTCATGCTATAGGCAGGGTCTCAGGTTTGGAAAGGGAAGGAGATGGATATCACATTTCATGTTAGAGGTAGGATCTCAGGTTTGGTATTAGAGGCATTGAGATATCACATCTCATGCTATCAGAAGGGTCTCAGGATTGGAATGGGAAGGAGTTGGATATCACATTTCATGCTAAAGGGAGGGTCTCAGGTTTGGAAGGGGAAGGATTTGGAAATAACATCTCATGTTATAGGAATGATCTCAGGTTTGGTATTAGAAGCATTGCGATATCACATCTCATGCTATCGGAAGGATCTCAGGTTTGGTATTAGAGGCATTGAGATATCACATCTCATGCTATCATAAGGGTCTCAGGATTGGAATGGGAAGGAGTTGGATATCACATCTCATGTTATAGGAAGGATCTCAGGTTTTGTATTAGAAGCATTGAGACATCACATCTCATGCTATAGGGAGGGTCTCAGGATTGGAATTGGAAGGAGTTGGATATCACATCTCATGCTATAGGAAGGGTCTCAGATTTGGTATAAGCATTGAGATATCACATCTCATGCTATAGGAAGGGTCTCAGGATTGGAATGGGAAGGAGTTGTATATGACATCTCAGGCCATAGGAAGGGTCTCAGGTTTGGTATAAGCATTGAGATATCACATCTCTGCTATCGGAAGGGTCTCAGGATTGGAATCGGAAGGAGTTGGATATCCCATCTCATGTTATAGGAAGGGTCTCAGGTTTGGTATTAGAAGCATTGAGATATCACATCTCATGCTATAGGAAGGGTCTCAGGATTGGAATGGGGAGGACTTGGATGTCACATCTCATGCTATAGGGAGGGTCTCAAGTTTGATATTAGAAGCATTGAGATAACAAATCTCATGATATCGGAAGGGTCTCAGGATTGGAATGGGAAGGAGTTGGATATCACATCTCATGGTAAAGGAAGGGTCTAAGGTTTGGAAGGGGAAGGATTTGGATATCACATCTCATGTTATAGGACGGGTCTCAGGTTTGGTATTAGAAACATTGAGATATCAAGTCTCATGGTATAGGAAGGGTCTCAGAATTGGAATGGGAAGGAGTTGGATATCACATCTCAAGCTATAGGAAGGGTCTCAGGATTGGAATGGGAAGGAGTTTGATATCACATCTCATGCCATAGTATGGGTCTCACGTTTGGTAGAAGCATTTGGGATATCACATCTCATGCTATCGGAAGGGTCTCAGGATTGGAATGAGAAGGAGTTGGATATCACATCTCAAGCTATAGGAAGGGTCTCAGGTTTGGTATAAGCATTGAGATATCACATCTCATGCTATAGGAAGGGTCTCAGGATTGGAATGGGAAGGAGTTGGATATCACATCTCATGTTATAGGAAAGATCTCAGGTTTGGTATTAGAAGCATTGAGACATCACATCTCATGTTATAGGAAGGGTCTCAGGATTGGAATGGGAAGAAGTTGGATATCACATCTCATGCTATAGGAAGGGTCCCAGGTTTGGAACGGGAAGGAGTTGGATATCACATCTCATGTTATAGGAAGGGTCTCAGGTTTGGTATAAGCATTGAGATATCACATCTCTGCTATCGGAAGTGTCTCAGGATTGGAATGGGAAGGAGTTGGATATCCCATCTCATGTTATAGGACGGGTCTCAGGTTTGTTATTAGAATCATTGATATATCATATTGCATGCTGTAGGAAGGGTCTAAGGATTGGAATGGGAAGGACTTGGATATCACATCTCATGCTATAGGTAGGCTCTCAGGTTTGGAAAGGGAAGGAGTTGGATATCACATCTCATGTTATAGGAAGAGTCTCAGGTTTGGTATAAGCATTGAGACATCACATCTCATGCTATAGGAAGGGTCTCAAGATTGGAATGGGAAGGAGTTGGATATCACATCTCATGCTATAGGAAGGGTCTCAGGTTTGGTATAAGCATTGAGATATCACATCTCATGCTATAGGAAGGGTCTCAGGATTGGAATGGGAAGGAGTTGAATATCACATCTCATGCTATAGGAAGGGTCTCAGGTTTGGAAGGGGAAGGAGTTGGATATCCAATCTCATGTTATAGGACTGGTCTCAGGTTTGTTATTAGAAGCATTGAGATATCACATTGCATGCTGTAGGAAGGTTCTCAGGTTTGGAATGGGGTGGAATTGGATATCACATCTCATGTCATAGGAAGGATCTCAGGTTTGGTATTAGAAGCATTGAGATATCGTATCTCATGCTATAGGAATTGTCTCAGGATTGGAATGGGAAGGAGTTGGATATTACATTCTTGCTATAGGAAGGGTCTCATGTTTGGAATGGGAAGGAGTTGGATATCACATATGCTATAGGAAGGGTCTCAGCTTTGGAACGGGAAGGAGTTGGATATCACATCTCATGTTATAGGAAGGGTCTCCGGTTTGGTATAAGCATTGAGATATCACATCTCTGCTATCAGAAGTGTCTCAGGATTGGAATGGGAAGGAGTTGGATATCCCATCTCATGTTATAGGACGGGTCTCAGGTTTGGAAAGGGAAGGAGTTGGATATCACATTTCATGTTAGAGGAAGGATCTCAGGTTTGGTATTAGAGGCATTGAGATATCACATCTCATGCTATAGGAAGGGTCTCAGGATTGGAATGGGAAGGAGTTGGATATCACATCTCATGCTATAGGAAGGGTCTCAGGTTTGGTATAAGCATTGAGATATCACATCTCATGCTATAGGAAGGGTCTCAGGATTGGAATGGGAAGGAGTTGGATATCACATCTCATGTTATTGGAAGGATCTCAGGTTTGGTATTAGAAGCATTGAGACATCACATCTCATGCTATAGGAAGGGTCTCAGGATTGGAATGGGAAGGAGTTGGATATCACATCTCATGCTATAGGAAGGGTCTCAGGTTTGGTATAAGCATTGAGATATCACATCTCAAGCTATAGGAAGGGTCTCAGGATTGGAATGGGAAGGAGTTGTATATGACATCTCATGCCATAGGAAGGGTCTCAGGTTTGGTATAAGCATTGAGATATCACATCTCTGCTATCGGAAGGGTCTCAGGATTGGAAAGGGAAGGAGTTGGATATCCCATCTCATGTTATAGGAAGAGTCTCAGGTTTGGTATTAGAAGCATTGAGATATCACATCTTATGCTATAGGAAGTGTCTCAGGATTGGAATGGGAAGGACTTGGATATCACATCTCATGCTATAGGGAGGGTCTCAAGTTTGATATTAGAAGCATTGAGATATCACATCTCATGCTATAGGAATGGTCTCAGGATTGGAATGGGAAGGAGTTGGATATCACATTTCATGTTATAGGAAGGGTCTCAGGATTGGAATGGGAAGTACTTGGATATCATATCTCATGCTATAGGAAGGCTCTCAGGTTTGGAAGGGAAGGAGTTGGATATCACATTTCATGTTAGAGGAAGGATCTCAGGTTTGGTATTAGAGGCCTTGAGATATCACATCTCATGCTATAGGAAGGGTCTCAGGATTGGAATGGGAAGGAGTTGGATATCACATCTCAAGCTATAGGAAGGGTCTCAGGTTTGGTATAAGCATTGAGATATCACATCTCATGCTATAGAAAGGGTCTCAGGATTGGAATGGGAAGGAGTTGGATATCACATCTCATGTTATAGGAAAGATCTCCGGTTTGGTATTAGAAGCATTGAGACATCACATCTCATTTTATAGGAAGGGTCTCAGGATTGGAATGGGAAGAAGTTGGATATCACATCTCATGCTATAGGAAGGATCTCAGGTTTGGTATAAGCATTGAGATATCACATCTTATGCTATAGGAAGGGTCTCAGAATTGGAATGGGAAGGACTTGTATGTGACATCTCATGCCATAGGAAGGGTCTCAGGTTTGGTATAAGCATTGAGATATCATATCACATGCTATAGGAAGGGTCTCAGGATTGGAATGGGAAGCACTTGGATATCACATCTCATGCTATAGGCAGGGTCTCAGGTTTGGAAAGGGAAGGAGATGGATATCACATTTCATGTTAGAGGTAGGATCTCAGGTTTGGTATTAGAGGCATTGAGATATCACATCTCATGCTATCAGAAGGGTCTCAGGATTGGAATGGGAAGGAGTTGGATATCACATTTCATGCTATAGGAAGGGTCTCAGGTTTGGTATAAGCATTGAGATATCACATCTCATGCTATAGAAAGGGTCTCAGGATTGGAATGGGAAGGAGTTGGATATCACATCTCATGTTATAGGAAAGATCTCCGGTTTGGTATTAGAAGCATTGAGACATCACATCTCATCTTATAGGAAGGGTCTCAGGATTGGAATGGGAAGAAGTTGGATATCACATATCATGCTATAGGAAGGATCTCAGGTTTGGTATAAGCATTGAGATATCACATCTTATGCTATAGGAAGGGTCTCAGAATTGGAATGGGAAGGACTTGTATGTGACATCTCATGCCATAGGAAGGGTCTCAGGTTTGGTATAAGCATTGAGATATCATATCACATGCTATAGGAAGGGTCTCAGGATTGGAATGGGAAGCACTTGGATATCACATCTCATGCTATAGGCAGGGTCTCAGGTTTGGAAAGGGAAGGAGATGGATATCACATTTCATGTTAGAGGTAGGATCTCAGGTTTGGTATTAGAGGCATTGAGATATCACATCTCATGCTATCAGAAGGGTCTCAGGATTGGAATGGGAAGGAGTTGGATATCACATTTCATGCTAAAGGGAGGGTCTCAGGTTTGGAAGGGGAAGGATTTGGAAATCACATCTCATGATATAGGAATGATCTCAGGTTTGGTATTAGAAGCATTGAGATATCACATCTCATGCTATCGGAAGGATCTCAGGTTTGGTATTAGAGGCCTTGAGATATAACATCTCATGCTATAGGAAGGGTCTCAGGATTGGAATGGGAAGGAGTTGTATGTGACATCTCATGCCATAGGAAGGGTCTCAGGTTTGGTATAAGCATTGAGATATCATATCACATGCTATAGGAAGGGTCTCAGGATTGGAATGGGAAGGACTTGGATATCACATCTCATGCTATAGGCAGGGTCTCAGGTTTGGAAAGGGAAGGAGATGGATATCACATTTCATGTTAGAGGTAGGATCTCAGGTTTGGTATTAGAGGCATTGAGATATCACATCTCATGCTATCAGAAGGGTCTCAGGATTGGAATGGGAAGGAGTTGGATATCACATTTCATGCTAAAGGGAGGGTCTCAGGTTTGGAAGGGGAAGGATTTGGAAATCACATCTCATGTTATAGGAATGATCTCAGGTTTGGTATTAGAAGCATTGCGATATCACATCTCATGCTATCGGAAGGATCTCAGGTTTGGTATTAGAGGCATTGAGATATCACATCTCATGCTATCATAAGGGTCTCAGGATTGGAATGGGAAGGAGTTGGATATCACATCTCATGTTATAGGAAGGATCTCAGGTTTTGTATTAGAAGCATTGAGACATCACATCTCATGCTATAGGGAGGGTCTCAGGATTGGAATTGGAAGGAGTTGGATATCACATCTCATTCTATAGGAAGGGTCTCAGATTTGGTATAAGCATTGAGATATCACATCTCATGCTATAGGAAGGGTCTCAGGATTGGAATGGGAAGGAGTTGTATATGACATCTCAGGCCATAGGAAGGGTCTCATTTTTGGTATAAGCATTGAGATATCACATCTCTGCTATCGGAAGGGTCTCAGGATTGGAATCGGAAGGAGTTGGATATCCCATCTCATGTTATAGGAAGGGTCTCAGGTTTGGTATTAGAAGCATTGAGATATCACATCTCATGCTATAGGAAGGGTCTCAGGATTGGAATGGGGAGGACTTGGATGTCACATCTCATGCTATAGGGAGGGTCTCAAGTTTGATATTAGAAGCATTGAGATAACAAATCTCATGATATCGGAAGGGTCTCAGGATTGGAATGGGAAGGAGTTGGATATCACATCTCATGGTAAAGGAAGGGTCTAAGGTTTGGAAGGGGAAGGATTTGGATATCACATCTCATGTTATAGGACGGGTCTCAGGTTTGGTATTAGAAACATTGAGATATCAAGTCTCATGGTATAGGAAGGGTCTCAGAATTGGAATGGGAAGGAGTTGGATATCACATCTCAAGCTATAGGAAGGGTCTCAGGATTGGAATGGGAAGGAGTTTGATATCACATCTCATGCCATAGTATGGGTCTCACGTTTGGTAGAAGCATTTGGGATATCACATCTCATGCTATCGGAAGGGTCTCAGGATTGGAATGAGAAGGAGTTGGATATCACATCTCAAGCTATAGGAAGGGTCTCAGGTTTGGTATAAGCATTGAGATATCACATCTCATGCTATAGGAAGGGTCTCAGGATTGGAATGGGAAGGAGTTGGATATCACATCTCATGTTATAGGAAAGATCTCAGGTTTGGTATTAGAAGCATTGAGACATCACATCTCATGTTATAGGAAGGGTCTCAGGATTGGAATGGGAAGAAGTTGGATATCACATCTCATGCTATAGGAAGGGTCCCAGGTTTGGAACGGGAAGGAGTTGGATATCACATCTCATGTTATAGGAAGGGTCTCAGGTTTGGTATAAGCATTGAGATATCACATCTCTGCTATCGGAAGTGTCTCAGGATTGGAATGGGAAGGAGTTGGATATCCCATCTCATGTTATAGGACGGGTCTCAGGTTTGTTATTAGAATCATTGATATATCATATTGCATGCTGTAGGAAGGGTCTAAGGATTGGAATGGGAAGGACTTGGATATCACATCTCATGCTATAGGTAGGCTCTCAGGTTTGGAAAGGGAAGGAGTTTGATATCACATCTCATGTTATAGGAAGAGTCTCAGGTTTGGTATAAGCATTGAGACATCACATCTCATGCTATAGGAAGGGTCTCAAGATTGGAATGGGAAGGAGTTGGATATCACATCTCATGCTATAGGAAGGGTCTCAGGTTTGGTATAAGCATTGAGATATCACATCTCATGCTATAGGAAGGGTCTCAGGATTGGAATGAGAAGGAGTTGGATATCACATCTCATGCTATAGGAAGGGTCTCAGGTTTGGAAGGGGAAGGAGTTGGATATCCAATCTCATGTTATAGGACTGGTCTCAGGTTTGGTATTAGAAGCATTGAGATATCACATTGCATGCTGTAGGAAGGTTCTCAGGTTTGGAATGGGGAGGAATTGGATATCACATCTCATGTCATAGGAAGGATCTCAGGTTTGATATTAGAAGCATTGAGATATCGTATCTCATGCTATAGGAATTGTCTCAGGATTGGAATGGGAAGGAGTTGGATATTACATTCTTGCTATAGGAAGGGTCTCATGTTTGGAATGGGAAGGAGTTGGATATCACATATGCTATAGGAAGGGTCTCAGCTTTGGAACGGGAAGGAGTTGGATATCACATCTCATGTTATAGGAAGGGTCTCAGGTTTGGTATAAGCATTGAGATATCACATCTCTGCTATCAGAAGTGTCTCAGGATTGGAATGGGAAGGAGTTGGATATCCCATCTCATGTTATAGGACGGGTCTCAGGTTTGGAAAGGGAAGGAGTTGGATATCACATTTCATGTTAGAGGAAGGATCTCAGGTTTGGTATTAGAGGCATTGAGATATCACATCTCATGCTATAGGAAGGGTCTCAGGATTGGAATGGGAAGGAGTTGGATATCACATCTCATGCTATAGGAAGGGTCTCAGGTTTGGTATAAGCATTGAGATATCACATCTCATGCTATAGGAAGGGTCTCAGGATTGGAATGGGAAGGAGCTGGATATCACATCTCATGTTATTGGAAGGATCTCAGGTTTTGTATTAGAAGCATTGAGATATCACATCTCAAGCTATAGGAAGGGTCTCAGGATTGGAATGGGAAGGAGTTGTATATGACATCTCATGCCATAGGAAGGGTCTCAGGTTTGGTATAAGCATTGAGATATCACATCTCTGCTATCGGAAGGGTCTCAGGATTGGAAAGGGAAGGAGTTGGATATCCCATCTCATGTTATAGGAAGAGTCTCAGGTTTGGTATTAGAAGCATTGAGATATCACATCTCATGCTATAGGAAGTGTCTCAGGATTGGAATGGGAAGGACTTGGATATCACATCTCATGCTATAGGGAGGGTCTCAAGTTTGATATTAGAAGCATTGAGATATCACATCTCATGCTATAGGAAGTGTCTCAGGATTGGAATGGGAAGGACTTGGATATCACATCTCATGCTATAGGGAGGGTCTCAAGTTTGATATTAGAAGCATTGAGATATCACATCTCATGCTATAGGAAGGGTCTCAGGATTGGAATGGGAAGGAGTTGGATATCACATTTCATGTTATAGGAAGGGTCTCAGGATTGGAATGGGAAGTACTTGGATATCATATCTCATGCTATAGGAAGGCTCTCAGGTTTGGAAGGGAAGGAGTTGGATATCACATTTCATGTTAGAGGAAGGATCTCAGGTTTGGTATTAGAGGCCTTGAGATATCACATCTCATGCTATAGGAAGGGTCTCAGGATTGGAATGGGAAGGAGTTGGATATCACATCTCAAGCTATAGGAAGGGTCTCAGGTTTGGTATAAGCATTGAGATATCACATCTCATGCTATAGAAAGGGTCTCAGGATTGGAATGGGAAGGAGTTGGATATCACATCTCATGTTATAGGAAAGATCTCCGGTTTGGTATTAGAAGCATTGAGACATCACATCTCATCTTATAGGAAGGGTCTCAGGATTGGAATGGGAAGAAGTTGGATATCACATCTCATGCTATAGGAAGGATCTCAGGTTTGGTATAAGCATTGAGATATCACATCTTATGCTATAGGAAGGGTCTCAGAATTGGAATGGGAAGGACTTGTATGTGACATCTCATGCCATAGGAAGGGTCTCAGGTTTGGTATAAGCATTGAGATATCATATCACATGCTATAGGAAGGGTCTCAGGATTGGAATGGGAAGCACTTGGATATCACATCTCATGCTATAGGCAGGGTCTCAGGTTTGGAAAGGGAAGGAGATGGATATCACATTTCATGTTAGAGGTAGGATCTCAGGTTTGGTATTAGAGGCATTGAGATATCACATCTCATGCTATCAGAAGGGTCTCAGGATTGGAATGGGAAGGAGTTGGATATCACATTTCATGCTAAAGGGAGGGTCTCAGGTTTGGAAGGGGAAGGATTTGGAAATCACATCTCATGTTATAGGAATGATCTCAGGTTTGGTATTAGAAGCATTGAGATATCACATCTCATGCTATCGGAAGGATCTCAGGTTTGGTATTAGAGGCCTTGAGATATCACATCTCATGCTATAGGAAGGGTCTCAGGATTGGAATGGGAAGGAGTTGTATGTGACATCTCATGCCATAGGAAAGGTCTCAGGTTTGGTATAAGCATTGAGATATCATATCACATGCTATAGGAAGGGTCTCAGGATTGGAATGGGAAGGACTTGGATATCACATCTCATGCTATACGCAGGGTCTCAGGTTTGGAAAGGGAAGGAGATGGATATCACATTTCATGTTAGAGGTAGGATCTCAGGTTTGGTATTAGAGGCATTGAGATATCACATCTCATGCTATCAGAAGGGTCTCAGGATTGGAATGGGAAGGAGTTGGATATCACATTTCATGCTAAAGGGAGGGTCTTAGGTTTGGAAGGGGAAGGATTTGGAAATCACATCTCATGTTATAGGAATGATCTCAGGTTTGGTATTAGAAGCATTGCGATATCACATCTCATGCTATCGGAAGGATCTCAGGTTTGGTATTAGAGGCATTGAGATATCACATCTCATGCTATCATAAGGGTCTCAGGATTGGAATGGGAAGGAGTTGGATATCACATCTCATGTTATAGGAAGGATCTCAGGTTTTGTATTAGAAGCATTGAGACATCACATCTCATGCTATAGGGAGGGTCTCAGGATTGGAATTGGAAGGAGTTGGATATCACATCTCATGCTATAGGAAGGGTCTCAGATTTGGTATAAGCATTGAGATATCACATCTCATGCTATAGGAAGGGTCTCAGGATTGGAATGGGAAGGAGTTGTATATGACATCTCAAGCCATAGGAAGGGTCTCAGGTTTGGTATAAGCATTGAGATATCACATCTCATGCTATAGAAAGGGTCTCAGGATTGGAATGGGAAGGAGTTGGATATCACATCTCATGTTATAGGAAAGATCTCCGGTTTGGTATTAGAAGCATTGAGACATCACATCTCATCTTATAGGAAGGGTCTCAGGATTGGAATGGGAAGAAGTTGGATATCACATCTCATGCTATAGGAAGGATCTCAGGTTTGGTATAAGCATTGAGATATCACATCTTATGCTATAGGAAGGGTCTCAGAATTGGAATGGGAAGGACTTGTATGTGACATCTCATGCCATAGGAAGGGTCTCAGGTTTGGTATAAGCATTGAGATATCATATCACATGCTATAGGAAGGGTCTCAGGATTGGAATGGGAAGCACTTGGATATCACATCTCATGCTATAGGCAGGGTCTCAGGTTTGGAAAGGGAAGGAGATGGATATCACATTTCATGTTAGAGGTAGGATCTCAGGTTTGGTATTAGAGGCATTGAGATATCACATCTCATGCTATCAGAAGGGTCTCAGGATTGGAATGGGAAGGAGTTGGATATCACATTTCATGCTAAAGGGAGGGTCTCAGGTTTGGAAGGGGAAGGATTTGGAAATCACATCTCATGTTATAGGAATGATCTCAGGTTTGGTATTAGAAGCATTGAGATATCACATCTCATGCTATCGGAAGGATCTCAGGTTTGGTATTAGAGGCCTTGAGATATCACATCTCATGCTATAGGAAGGGTCTCAGGATTGGAATGGGAAGGAGTTGTATGTGACATCTCATGCCATAGGAAGGGTCTCAGGTTTGGTATAAGCATTGAGATATCATATCACATGCTATAGGAAGGGTCTCAGGATTGGAATGGGAAGGACTTGGATATCACATCTCATGCTATAGGCAGGGTCTCAGGTTTGGAAAGGGAAGGAGATGGATATCACATTTCATGTTAGAGGTAGGATCTCAGGTTTGGTATTAGAGGCATTGAGATATCACATCTCATGCTATCAGAAGGGTCTCAGGATTGGAATGGGAAGGAGTTGGATATCACATTTCATGCTAAAGGGAGGGTCTCAGGTTTGGAAGGGGAAGGATTTGGAAATCACATCTCATGTTATAGGAATGATCTCAGGTTTGGTATTAGAAGCATTGCGATATCACATCTCATGCTATCGGAAGGATCTCAGGTTTGGTATTAGAGGCATTGAGATATCACATCTCATGCTATCATAAGGGTCTCAGGATTGGAATGGGAAGGAGTTGGATATCACATCTCATGTTATAGGAAGGATCTCAGGTTTTGTATTAGAAGCATTGAGACATCACATCTCATGCTATAGGGAGGGTCTCAGGATTGGAATTGGAAGGAGTTGGATATCACATCTCATGCTATAGGAAGGGTCTCAGATTTGGTATAAGCATTGAGATATCACATCTCATGCTATAGGAAGGGTCTCAGGATTGGAATGGGAAGGAGTTGTATATGACATCTCAGGCCATAGGAAGGGTCTCAGGTTTGCTATAAGCATTGAGATATCACATCTCTGCTATCGGAAGGGTCTCAGGATTGGAATCGGAAGGAGTTGGATATCCCATCTCATGTTATAGGAAGGGTCTCAGGTTTGGTATTAGAAGCATTGAGATATCACATCTCATGCTATAGGAAGGGTCTCAGGATTGGAATGGGGAGGACTTGGATGTCACATCTCATGCTATAGGGAGGGTCTCAGGTTTGGTATTAGAAGCATTGAGATATCACATCTCATGCTATAGGAAGGGTCTCAGGATTGGAATGGGAAGGACTTGGATGTCAGATCTCATGCTATAGGGAGGGTCTCAAGTTTGATATTAGAAGCATTGAGATAACAAATCTCATGATATCGGAAGGGTCTCAGGATTGGAATGGGAAGGAGTTGGATATCACATCTCATGGTAAAGGAAGGGTCTAAGGTTTGGAAGGGGAAGGATTTGGATATCACATCTCATGTTATAGGACGGGTCTCAGGTTTGGTATTAGAAACATTGAGATATCAAGTCTCATGGTATAGGAAGGGTCTCAGAATTGGAATGGGAAGGAGTTGGATATCACATCTCAAGCTATAGGAAGGGTCTCAGGATTGGAATGGGAAGGAGTTTGATATCACATCTCATGCCATAGTATGGGTCTCACGTTTGGTAGAAGCCTTTGGGATATCACATCTCATGCTATCGGAAGGGTCTCAGGATTGGAATGAGAAGGAGTTGGATATCACATCTCAAGCTATAGGAAGGGTCTCAGGTTTGGTATAAGCATTGAGATATCACATCTCATGCTATAGGAAGGGTCTCAGGATTGGAATGGGAAGGAGTTGGATATCACATCTCATGTTATAGGAAAGATCTCAGGTTTGGTATTAGAAGTATTGAGACATCACATCTCATGTTATAGGAAGGGTCTCAGGATTGGAATGGGAAGAAGTTGGATATCACATCTCATGCTATAGGAAGGGTCCCAGGTTTGGAACGGGAAGGAGTTGGATATCACATCTCATGTTATAGGAAGGGTCTCAGGTTTGGTATAAGCATTGAGATATCACATCTCTGCTATCGGAAGTGTCTCAGGATTGGAATGGGAAGGAGTTGGATATCCCATCTCATGTTATAGGACGGGTCTCAGGTTTGTTATTAGAATCATTGATATATCATATTGCATGCTGTAGGAAGGGTCTAAGGATTGGAATGGGAAGGACTTGGATATCACATCTCATGCTATAGGTAGGCTCTCAGGTTTGGAAAGGGAAGGAGTTGGATATCACATCTCATGTTATAGGAAGAGTCTCAGGTTTGGTATAAGCATTGAGACATCACATCTCATGCTATAGGAAGGGTCTCAAGATTGGAATGGGAAGGAGTTGGATATCACATCTCATGCTATAGGAAGGGTCTCAGGTTTGGTATAAGCATTGAGATATCACATCTCATGCTATAGGAAGGGTCTCAGGATTGGAATGGGAAGGAGTTGGATATCACATCTCATGCTATAGGAAGGGTCTCAGGTTTGGAAGGGGAAGGAGTTGGATATCCAATCTCATGTTATAGGACTGGTCTCAGGTTTGGTATTAGAAGCATTGAGATATCACATTGCATGCTGTAGGAAGGTTCTCAGGTTTGGAATGGGGAGGAATTGGATATCACATCTCATGTCATAGGAAGGATCTCAGGTTTGGTATTAGAAGCATTGAGATATCGTATCTCATGCTATAGGAATTGTCTCAGGATTGGAATGGGAAGGAGTTGGATATTACATTCTTGCTATAGGAAGGGTCTCATATTTGGAATGGGAAGGAGTTGGATATCACATATGCTATAGGAAGGGTCTCAGCTTTGGAACGGGAAGGAGTTGGATATCACATCTCATGTTATAGGAAGGGTCTCAGGTTTGGTATAAGCATTGAGATATCACATCTCTGCTATCAGAAGTGTCTCAGGATTGGAATGGGAAGGAGTTGGATATCCCATCTCATGTTATAGGACGGGTCTCAGGTTTGGAAAGGGAAGGAGTTGGATATCACATTTCATGTTAGAGGAAGGATCTCAGGTTTGGTATTAGAGGCATTGAGATATCACATCTCATGCTATAGGAAGGGTCTCAGGATTGGAATGGGAAGGAGTTGGATATCACATCTCATGCTATAGGAAGGGTCTCAGGTTTGGTATAAGCATTGAGATATCACATCTCATGCTATAGGAAGGGTCTCAGGATTGGAATGGGAAGGAGTTGGATATCACATCTCATGTTATTGGAAGGATCTCAGGTTTGGTATTAGAAGCATTGAGACATCACATCTCATGCTATAGGAAGGGTCTCAGGATTGGAATGGGAAGGAGTTGGATATCACATCTCATGCTATAGGAAGGGTCTCAGGTTTGGTATAAGCATTGAGATATCACATCTCAAGCTATAGGAAGGGTCTCAGGATTGGAATGGGAAGGAGTTGTATATGACATCTCATGCCATAGGAAGGGTCTCAGGTTTGGTATAAGCATTGAGATATCACATCTCTGCTATCGGAAGGGTCTCAGGATTGGAAAGGGAAGGAGTTGGATATCCCATCTCATGTTATAGGAAGAGTCTCAGGTTTGGTATTAGAAGCATTGAGATATCACATCTCATGCTATAGGAAGTGTCTCAGGATTGGAATGGGAAGGACTTGGATATCACATCTCATGCTATAGGGAGGGTCTCAAGTTTGATATTAGAAGCATTGAGATATCACATCTCATGCTATAGGAAGGGTCTCAGGATTGGAATGGGAAGGAGTTGGATATCACATTTCATGTTATAGGAAGGGTCTCAGGATTGGAATGGGAAGTACTTGGATATCATATCTCATGCTATAGGAAGGCTCTCAGGTTTGGAAGGGAAGGAGTTGGATATCACATTTCATGTTAGAGGAAGGATCTCAGGTTTGGTATTAGAGGCCTTGAGATATCACATCTCATGCTATAGGAAGGGTCTCAGGATTGGAATGGGAAGGAGTTGGATATCACATCTCAAGCTATAGGAAGGGTCTCAGGTTTGGTATAAGCATTGAGATATCACATCTCATGCTATAGAAAGGGTCTCAGGATTGGAATGGGAAGGAGTTGGATATCACATCTCATGTTATAGGAAAGATCTCCGGTTTGGTATTAGAAGCATTGAGACATCACATCTCATCTTATAGGAAGGGTCTCAGGATTGGAATGGGAAGAAGTTGGATATCACATCTCATGCTATAGGAAGGATCTCAGGTTTGGTATAAGCATTGAGATATCACATCTTATGCTATAGGAAGGGTCTCAGAATTGGAATGGGAAGGACTTGTATGTGACATCTCATGCCATAGGAAGGGTCTCAGGTTTGGTATAAGCATTGAGATATCATATCACATGCTATAGGAAGGGTCTCAGGATTGGAATGGGAAGCACTTGGATATCACATCTCATGCTATAGGCAGGGTCTCAGGTTTGGAAAGGGAAGGAGATGGATATCACATTTCATATTAGAGGTAGGATCTCAGGTTTGGTATTAGAGGCATTGAGATATCACATCTCATGCTATCAGAAGGGTCTCAGGATTGGAATGGGAAGGAGTTGGATATCACATTTCATGCTAAAGGGAGGGTCTCAGGTTTGGAAGGGGAAGGATTTGGAAATCACATCTCATGTTATAGGAATGATCTCAGGTTTGGTATTAGAAGCATTGAGATATCACATCTCATGCTATCGGAAGGATCTCAGGTTTGGTATTAGAGGCCTTGAGATATCACATCTCATGCTATAGGAAGGGTCTCAGGATTGGAATGGGAAGGAGTTGTATGTGACATCTCATGCCATAGGAAGGGTCTCAGGTTTGGTATAAGCATTGAGATATCATATCACATGCTATAGGAAGGGTCTCAGGATTGGAATGGGAAGGACTTGGATATCACATCTCATGCTATAGGCAGGGTCTCAGGTTTGGAAAGGGAAGGAGATGGATATCACATTTCATGTTAGAGGTAGGATCTCAGGTTTGGTATTAGAGGCATTGAGATATCACATCTCATGCTATCATAAGGGTCTCAGGATTGGAATGGGAAGGAGTTGGATATCACATTTCATGCTAAAGGGAGGGTCTCAGGTTTGGAAGGGGAAGGATTTGGAAATCACATCTCATGTTATAGGAATGATCTCAGGTTTGGTATTAGAAGCATTGCGATATCACATCTCATGCTATCGGAAGGATCTCAGGTTTGGTATTAGAGGCATTGAGATATCACATCTCATGCTATCATAAGGGTCTCAGGATTGGAATGGGAAGGAGTTGGATATCACATCTCATGTTATAGGAAGGATCTCAGGTTTTGTATTAGAAGCATTGAGACATCACATCTCATGCTATAGGGAGGGTCTCAGGATTGGAATTGGAAGGAGTTGGATATCACATCTCATGCTATAGGAAGGGTCTCAGATTTGGTATAAGCATTGAGATATCACATCTCATGCTATAGGAAGGGTCTCAGGATTGGAATGGGAAGGAGTTGTATATGACATCTCAAGCCATAGGAAGGGTCTCAGGTTTGGTATAAGCATTGAGATATCACATCTCTGCTATCGGAAGGGTCTCAGGATTGGACTGGGAAGGAGTTGGATATCCCATCTCATGTTATAGGAAGGGTCTCAGGTTTGGTATTAGAAGCATTGAGATATCACATCTCATGCTATAGGAAGGGTCTCAGGATTGGAATGGGGAGGACTTGGATCTCACATCTCATGCTATAGGGAGGGTCTCAAGTTTGATATTAGAAGCATTGAGATAACAAATCTCATGATATCGGAAGGGTCTCAGGATTGGAATGGGAAGGAGTTGGATATCACATCTCATGGTAAAGGAAGGGTCTAAGGTTTGGAAGGGGAAGGATTTGGATATCACATCTCATGTTATAGGACGGGTCTCAGGTTTGGTATTAGAAACATTGAGATATCAAGTCTCATGGTATAGGAAGGGTCTCAGAATTGGAATGGGAAGGAGTTGGATATCACATCTCAAGCTATAGGAAGGGTCTCAGGATTGGAATGGGAAAGAGTTTGATATCACATCTCATGCCATAGTATGGGTCTCACGTTTGGTAGAAGCATTTGGGATATCACATCTCATGCTATCGGAAGGGTCTCAGGATTGGAATGAGAAGGAGATGGATATCACATTTCATATTAGAGGTAGGATCTCAGGTTTGGTATTAGAGGCATTGAGATATCACATCTCATGCTATCAGAAGGGTCTCAGGATTGGAATGGGAAGGAGTTGGATATCACATTTCATGCTAAAGGGAGGGTCTCAGGTTTGGAAGGGGAAGGATTTGGAAATCACATCTCATGTTATAGGAATGATCTCAGGTTTGGTATTAGAAGCATTGAGATATCACATCTCATGCTATCGGAAGGATCTCAGGTTTGGTATTAGAGGCCTTGAGATATCACATCTCATGCTATAGGAAGGGTCTCAGGATTGGAATGGGAAGGAGTTGTATGTGACATCTCATGCCATAGGAAGGGTCTCAGGTTTGGTATAAGCATTGAGATATCATATCACATGCTATAGGAAGGGTCTCAGGATTGGAATGGGAAGGACTTGGATATCACATCTCATGCTATAGGCAGGGTCTCAGGTTTGGAAAGGGAAGGAGATGGATATCACATTTCATGTTAGAGGTAGGATCTCAGGTTTGGTATTAGAGGCATTGAGATATCACATCTCATGCTATCATAAGGGTCTCAGGATTGGAATGGGAAGGAGTTGGATATCACATTTCATGCTAAAGGGAGGGTCTCAGGTTTGGAAGGGGAAGGATTTGGAAATCACATCTCATGTTATAGGAATGATCTCAGGTTTGGTATTAGAAGCATTGCGATATCACATCTCATGCTATCGGAAGGATCTCAGGTTTGGTATTAGAGGCATTGAGATATCACATCTCATGCTATCATAAGGGTCTCGGGATTGGAATGGGAAGGAGTTGGATATCACATCTCATGTTATAGGAAGGATCTCAGGTTTTGTATTAGAAGCATTGAGACATCACATCTCATGCTATAGGGAGGGTCTCAGGATTGGAATTGGAAGGAGTTGGATATCACATCTCATGCTATAGGAAGGGTCTCAGATTTGGTATAAGCATTGAGATATCACATCTCATGCTATAGGAAGGGTCTCAGGATTGGAATGGGAAGGAGTTGTATATGACATCTCAAGCCATAGGAAGGGTCTCAGGTTTGGTATAAGCATTGAGATATCACATCTCTGCTATCGGAAGGGTCTCAGGATTGGACTGGGAAGGAGTTGGATATCCCATCTCATGTTATAGGAAGGGTCTCAGGTTTGGTATTAGAAGCATTGAGATATCACATCTCATGCTATAGGAAGGGTCTCAGGATTGGAATGGGGAGGACTTGGATGTCACATCTCATGCTATAGGGAGGGTCTCAAGTTTGATATTAGAAGCATTGAGATAACAAATCTCATGATATCGGAAGGGTCTCAGGATTGGAATGGGAAGGAGTTGGATATCACATCTCATGGTAAAGGAAGGGTCTAAGGTTTGGAAGGGGAAGGATTTGGATATCACATCTCATGTTATAGGACGGGTCTCAGGTTTGGTATTAGAAACATTGAGATATCAAGTCTCATGGTATAGGAAGGGTCTCAGAATTGGAATGGGAAGGAGTTGGATATCACATCTCAAGCTATAGGAAGGGTCTCAGGATTGGAATGGGAAAGAGTTTGATATCACATCTCATGCCATAGTATGGGTCTCACGTTTGGTAGAAGCATTTGGGATATCACATCTCATGCTATCGGAAGGGTCTCAGGATTGGAATGAGAAGGAGTTGGATATCACATCTCAAGCTATAGGAAGGGTCTCAGGTTTGGTATAAGCATTGAGATATCACATCTCATGCTATAGGAAGGGTCTCAGGATTGGAATGGGAAGGAGTTGGATATCACATCTCATGTTATAGGAAAGATCTCAGGTTTGGTATTAGAAGCATTGAGACATCACATCTCATGTTATAGGAAGGGTCTCAGGATTGGAATGGGAAGAAGTTGGATATCACATCTCATGCTATAGGAAGGGTCCCAGGTTTGGAACGGGAAGGAGTTGGATATCACATCTCATGTTATAGGAAGGGTCTCAGGTTTGGTATAAGCATTGAGATATCACATCTCTGCTATCGGAAGTGTCTCAGGATTGGAATGGGAAGGAGTTGGATATCCCATCTCATGTTATAGGACGGGTCTCAGGTTTGTTATTAGAATCATTGATATATCATATTGCATGCTGTAGGAAGGGTCTAAGGATTGGAATGGGAAGGACTTGGATATCACATCTCATGCTATAGGTAGGCTCTCAGGTTTGGAAAGGGAAGGAGTTGGATATCACATCTCATGTTATAGGAAGAGTCTCAGGTTTGGTATAAGCATTGAGACATCACATCTCATGCTATAGGAAGGGTCTCAAGATTGGAATGGGAAGGAGTTGGATATCACATCTCATGCTATAGGAAGGGTCTCAGGTTTGGTATAAGGATTGAGATATCACATCTCATGCTATAGGAAGGGTCTCAGGATTGGAATGGGAAGGGGTTGGATATCACATCTCATGCTATAGGAAGGGTCTCAGGTTTGGAAGGGGAAGGAGTTGGATATCCAATCTCATGTTATAGGACTGGTCTCAGGTTTGGTATTAGAAGCATTGAGATATCACATTGCATGCTGTAGGAAGGTTCTCAGGTTTGGAATGGGGAGGAATTGGATATCACATCTCATGTCATAGGAAGGATCTCAGGTTTGGTATTAGAAGCATTGAGATATCGTATCTCATGCTATAGGAATGGTCTCAGGATTGGAATGGGAAGGAGTTGGATATTACATTCTTGCTATAGGAAGGGTCTCATGTTTGGAATGGGAAGGAGTTGGATATCACATATGCTATAGGAAGGGTCTCAGCTTTGGAACGGGAAGGAGTTGGATATCACATCTCATGTTATAGGAAGGGTCTCAGGTTTGGTATAAGCATTGAGATATCACATCTCTGCTATCAGAAGTGTCTCAGGATTGGAATGGGAAGGAGTTGGATATCCCATCTCATGTTATAGGAAGGGTCTCAGGATTGGAATGGGAAGGAGTTGGATATCACATCTCATGCTATAGGAAGGGTCTCAGGATTGGAATGGGAAGGAGTTGGATATCACATCTCATGCTATAGGAAGGGTCTCAGGTTTGGTATAAGCATTGAGATATCACATCTCATGCTATAGGAAGGGTCTCAGGATTGGAATGGGAAGGAGTTGGATATCACATCTCATGTTATTGGAAGGATCTCAGGTTTGGTATTAGAAGCATTGAGACATCACATCTCATGCTATAGGAAGGGTCTCAGGATTGGAATGGGAAGGAGTTGGATATCACATCTCATGCTATAGGAAGGGTCTCAGGTTTGGTATAAGCATTGAGATATCACATCTCAAGCTATAGGAAGGGTCTCAGGATTGGAATGGGAAGGAGTTGTATATGACATCTCATGCCATAGGAAGGGTCTCAGGTTTGGTATAAGCATTGAGATATCACATCTCTGCTATCGGAAGGGTCTCAGGATTGGAAAGGGAAGGAATTGGATATCCCATCTCATGTTATAGGAAGAGTCTCAGGTTTGGTATTAGAAGCATTGAGATATCACATCTCATGCTATAGGAAGTGTCTCAGGATTGGAATGGGAAGGACTTGGATATCACATCTCATGCTATAGGGAGGGTCTCAAGTTTGATATTAGAAGCATTGAGATATCACATCTCATGCTATAGGAAGGGTCTCAGGATTGGAATGGGAAGGAGTTGGATATCACATCTCATGCTATAGGAAGGGTCTCAGGTTTGTTATAAGCAGTGAGATATCACATCTCATGCTATAGGAAGTGTCTCAGGATGGGAATGGGAAGGAGTTGGATATCACATCTCATGTCATAGGAAGGATCTCAGGTTTGGTATTAGAAGCATTGAGATATCACATCTCATGATATCGGAAGGGTCTCAGGATTGGAATGGGAAGGAGTTGGATATCACATCTCATGATAAAGGAAGGGTCTAAGGTTTGTAAGGGGAAGGATTTGGATATCACATCTCATGTTATAGGAAGGATCTCAGGTTTGGTATTAGAAGCATTGAGATATCACATCTCATGCTATAGGAAGGGTCTCAGGATTGGAATGGGAAGGAGTTGGATATCACATCTCAAGCTATAGGAAGGGTCTCAGGATTGGAATGGGAAGGAGTTGGATATCACATCTCAAGCTATAGGAAGGGTCTCAGGATTGGAATGGGAAGGAGTTGGATATCACATCTCATGCTATAGCTAGGGTCTCAGGTTTGGTATAAGCATTGAGATATCCCATCTCAGGCTATAGGAAGGGTCTCAGGTTTGGAATCGGAAGGAGTTGTATATGACATCTCATGCCATAGGAAGGGTCTCAGGTTTGGTATAAGCATTGAGATATCACATCTCTGCTATCGGAAGGGTCTCAGGATTGGAATGGGAAGGAGTTGGATATCCCATCTCGTTATAGGAAGGGTTTCAGGTTTGGTATTAGAAGCATTGAGATATCACATCTCATGGTATAGGACGGGTCTCAGAATTGGAATGGGAAGGAGTTGGATATCACATCTCAAGCTATAGGAAGGGTCTCAGGATTGGAATGGGAAGGACTTGGATATCACATCTCATGTTATAGGAAGGGTCTCAGGTTTGGTATTAGAAGCATTGAGATATAACATCTCATGCTTTAGGAAGGGTCTCAGGATTGGAATGGGACGGACTTGGATATCACATCTCATGTTATAGGAAGGGTCTCAGGTTTGGTATTAGAAGCATTGAGATATCACATCTCATGGTATAGGAAGGGTCTCAGAATTGGAATGGGAAGGAGTTGGATATCACATCTCAAGCTATAGGAAGGGTCTCAGGATTGGAATGGGAAGGAGTTTGATATCACATCTCATGCCATGTATGGGTCTCAGGTTTTGTAGAAGCATTGGGATATCACATCTCATGCTATCGGAAGGGTATCAGGATTGGATTTGGAAGGAGTTGGATATCCCATCTCATGCTATAGGAAGGGTCTCAGGTTGGAATGGGAAGGAGTTGGATATCACATCTCATGTTATAGGAAGGGTCTCAGGATTGGAATGGGAAGGACTTGGATATCACATTTCATGTTAGAGGTAGGATCTCAGGTTTGGTATTAGAGGCATTGAGATATCACATTTCATGCTATCAGAAGGATCTCAGGATTGTAATGGGAAGGAGTTGGATATCACATCTCATGCTGAAGGGAGTGTCTCAGGTTTGGAAGGGGAAGGATTTGGATATCACATCTCATGTTATAGGAAGGATCTCAGGTTTGGTATTAGAAGCATTGAGATATCACATCTCATGCTATCGGAAGGATCTCAGGTTTGGTATTAGAGGCATTGAGATATCACATCTCATGCTATCAGAAGGGTCTCAGGATTGGAATGGGAAGGAGTCGGATATCACATCTCATGCTAAAGGGAGGGTCTCAGGTTTGGTATTAGAAGCATTGAGATATCACATCTCATGTTATAGGAAGAATCTCAGGTTTGGTATTAGAGGCATTGAGATATCACATCTCATGCTATCAGAAGGGTCTCAGGATTGGAATGGGAAGGAGTCGGATATCACATCTCATGCTAAAGGGAGGGTCTCAGGTTTGGTATTAGAAGCATTGAGATATCACATCTCATGTTATAGGAAGAATCTCAGGTTTGGAATTAGAGGCATTGAGATATCATATCTCATGCTATAGGAAGGGTCTCAGGATTGGAATGGGAAGGATTCGGATATCACATCTCATGCTAACGGGAGGGTCTTAGGTTTGGTATTAGAAGCATTGAGATATCACATCTCATGTTATAGGAAGAATCTCATGTTTGGTATTAGAGGCATTGAGATATCATATCTCATGCTATAGGAAGGGTCTCAGGATTGGAATGGGAAGGAGTTGGATATCACATCTCATCCAATAGGAAGGATCTCAGGATTGGAATGGGAAGGATTTGGTTGTCACATCTCTTGCTATAGGAAGGGTCTTAGGTTTGGTATTAGAGGCATTGAGATATCATATCTCATGCTATAGGAAGGGTCTCAGGATTGGAATGGGAAGGATTCGGATATCACATCTCATGCTAACGGGAGGGTCTTAGGTTTGGTATTAGAAGCATTGAGATATCACATCTCATGTTTTAGGACGGGTCTCAGGTTTGGTATTAGAAACATTGAGATATCACATCTCATGCTATAGGAAGGGTTTCAGGATTGGAATGGGAAGGATTTGTATATCACATCTCATGCTAAGGGAAGGGTCTCAGGTTTGGAAGGGGAAGGATTTGGATATCATATCTCATGTTATAGGACGGGTCCCAGGTTTGGTATTATTACACGAAAAATCTAAGCAAAAATAAGGGGTTCTGGATATTGGGGCCACAAATAAAACAAGGGAATTATGCTCACCAAAATACCACCAACCACGCATACCAACCACGCATACCAAATACGCATGTCTGTGTGCTGAAATAATGCATGTCCACTGTATTATTGTTGTACATGGCCCAATCTGAATACAAGGAGTGATTGTTGCTAAATTATTTTTCGGCGGTAGGAAAATACCGTCAGGCCCCAAATCTCCACAAAATACCCTACAAGACCCTTCCTATAGCATGAGATGTGATATCCAACTCCTTTCCATTACAACCTGAGACCCTTCCTATAGCATGAGAAGGGATATCCAACTCCTTCCCAATCCAATCCTGAGACCCTTCCGATAGCATAGATGTGATATCTCAATGCTTATACCAAACCTGAGACCCTACCTTTAGTATGATGTGATATCCAAATCCTTCACATTCCAATCCTGAGACCCTTCCTATAGCATGAGATGTGATATCTCAATGCTTCTAATACCAACCTGAGATCCTTCCTAAAACATGAGATGTGAGATCCAAATCCTTCCCCTTCCAAACCTGAGACCTTTCCTTTAGCATATGTGATATCCAACTCCTTCCCATTCCAATCCTGAGACCCTTCCGATAGCATGAGATGTGATATCTCAATGCTTCTAATATTAAACCTGAGACCCTCCCTATAGCATGAGATGTGATATCCAACTCCTTGCCATTCCAATCCTGAGACCCTTCCTATAACATGAGACGTGATATCCAACTCGTTCCCATTCCAATCCTGAGACTCCTCCTATAGCATGATATGTGATATCTCAATGCTTCTAATACCAAACCTGAGATCCTTCCTATAACATGAGATGTGATATCCAACTCCTTCCCATTCCAAACCTGAGACCCTTCCAATAGCATGAGATTTGATATCTCAATGCTTCTAAAAACAAACATGAGAACCATCCTATAACGAGATGTGAAATCCCAATCCTTCCCTTCCCAAACCTGAGACCCTTCCTATAGATCGAGATGTGATATCCAACTCCTTCCCATTCCAATCCTGAGACCCTTCCTATAACATGAGACGTGATATCTAACTCCTTCTGATTCCAATCCTGAGACCCTTCCTATAGCATGAGATGTGATATCGCAATGCTTCTACCAAAACTGAGACCCTTCCTTTAGCATGAGATGTGATATCCAACTCCTTCCCATTCCAATCATGAGACCCTTCCTATAGCATGAGATGTGATATCTCAATGCTTCTAATACCAAACCTGAGATCCTTCCTATAACATGAGATGTGATATCCAACTCCTTCCCATTCCAATCCTGAGACCCTTCCTATAGCATGAGATGTGATATCTCAATGCTTCTAATACCAAACCTGAGATCCTTCCGATAGCATGAGATGTGATATCTCAATGCTTCTAATACCAAACCTGAGATCCTTCCTATAACATAAGATGTGATATCCAAATCCTTCCCCTTCCAAACCTGAGACCCTCCCTTTAGCATGCGATGTGATATCCAACTCCTTCCCATTCCAATCCTGATACCCTTCTGATAGCATGAGATGTGATATCTCAATGCCTCTAATACCAAACCTGAGATCCTACCTCTAACATGAAATGTGATATCCAACTCCTTCCCTTTCCAAACCTGAGAGCCTTCCTACAACATGAGATGTGATACCCAAGTCTTTCCCATTCCAATCCTGAGACCCTTCCTATAGCATGAGATGGGATATCCAACTCCTTCCAAATCCAATCCTGATACCCTTCCGATAGCATGAGATGTGATATCCCAATGCTTCTACAAAACCTGAGACCCATACCATGGCATGAGATGTGATATCAAACTCCCTTCCTATACCATGAGACTTGATATCTCAATGCTTCTAATACCAAACCTGAGACCGGTCCAATAACATGAGATGTGATATCCAAATCCTTCCCTTTCCAAACCTTAGACCCTTCCTGTATCATGAGATGTGATATCCAAGCCCTTCCCATTCCATTCCTGAGACCCTTCCTATAGCATGAGATGTGATATCTCAATGCTTCTAATACCAAACCTGAGACCCTTCCTATAACATGAGATGTGATATCCAAGTCCTTCCCATTCCAATCCTGAGACCCTTCCTATAGCATGAGATGTGATATCTCAATGCTTCTAATACCAAACCTGAGACCCTTCCTATAACATGAATTGTGATATCCAAGTCCTTCCCATTCCAATCCTGAGACCCTTCCGATAACAGAGATGTGATATCTCAATGCTTATACCAAACCTGAGACCCTTCGGATAGCATGAGATGTGATATCTCAATGCTTCTAATACCAAACCTGAGATCCTTCCTTTAACATGAGATGTGATGTCCAAATCCTTCCCCTTCCAAACCTTAGACCCTCCCTTTAGCATGAGATGTGATATCCAACTCCTTCCCATTCCAATCCTGAGACCCTTCTGATGGCATGAGATGTGATATCTCAATGCCTCTAATACCAAACCTGAGATCCTACCTCTAACATGAAATGTGATATCCAACTCCTTCCCCTTCCAACCCTGAGAGCCTGCCTATAGAATGAGATGTGATATCCAAGTCCTTCCCATTCCAATCCTGAGACCCTTCCTATAGCATGAGATGGGATATCCAACTCCTTCCAAATCCAATCCTGATACCCTTCCGATAGCATGAGATGTGATATCCCAATGCTTCTACAAAACCTGAGACCCATACCATGGCATGAGATGTGATATCAAACTCCCGTCCTATACCATGAGACTTGATATCTCAATGCTTCTAATACCAAACCTGAGACCGGTCCAATAACATGAGATGTGATATCCAAATCCTTCCCTTTCCAAACCTTAGACCCTTCCTGTATCATGAGATGTGATATCCAAGCCCTTCCCATTCCATTCCTGAGACCCTTCCTATAGCATGAGATGTGATATCTCAATGCTTCTAATACCAAACCTGAGACCCTTCCTATAACATGAGATGTGATATCCAAGTCCTTCCCATTCCAATCCTGATACCCTTCCTATAGCATGAGATGTGATATCTCAATGCTTCTAATACCAAACCTGAGACCCTTCCTATAACATGAATTGTGATATCCAAGTCCTTCCCATTCCAATCCTGAGACCCTTCCGATAACAGAGATGTGATATCTCAATGCTTATACCAAACCTGAGACCCTTCGGATAGCATGAGATGTGATATCTCAATGCTTCTAATACCAAACCTGAGATCCTTCCTATAACATGAGATGTGATGTCCAAATCCTTCCCCTTCCAAACCTTAGACCCTCCCTTTAGCATGAGATGTGATATCCAACTCCTTCCCATTCCAATCCTGAGACCCTTCTGATGGCATGAGATGTGATATCTCAATGCCTCTAATTTCAAACCTGAGATCCTACCTCTAACATGAAATGTGATATCCAACTCCTTCCCCTTCCAACCCTGAGAGCCTTCCTATAGAATGAGATGTGATATCCAAGTCCTTCCCATTCCAATCCTGAGACCCTTCCTATAACATGAGATGTGATATCCAACTCCTTCCCATTCCAACCTTAGACCCTGCCTATAGCATGTGATGTGATATCCCAATGCTTCTACAAAACCTGAGACCCATACCATGGCATGAGATGTGATATCAAACTCCTTCCCATTCCAATCCTGAGACCCTTTCTATAGCTTGAGATGTGATATCCAACTCCTTCCCATTCCAATTCTGAGACCCGACCTATACCATGAGATATGATATCTCAATGCTTCTAATACCAAACCTGAGACCGGTCCTATAACATGAGATGTGATACCCAAATCCTTCCTCTTTCCAAACCTTAGACCCTTCCTATAGCATGAGATGTGATAACTCAATGCTTCTAATACCAAACCTGAGACCCTTCCTATAACGAGATGGGATATCCAACTCCTTCCCATTCCAATCCTGAGACCCTTCCGATAGCAGAGATGTGATATCTCAATGCTTATACCAAACCTGAGACCCTTCCTATGGCATGAGATGTCATATACAACTCCTTCCGATTCCAATCCTGAGACCCTTCCTATAGCATGAGATGTGATATCTCAATGCTTCTAATACCAAACCTGAGATCCTTCCTATAACATGAGATGTGATATCAAACTCCTTCCCATTCCAAACCTGAGACCCTTCCGATAGCATGAGATGTGATATCTCAATGCTTCTAAAACCAAACATGAGAACCATCCTATAACATGAGATGTGAAATCCAAATCATTCCCTTTCCAAACCTGAGACCCTTCCTATAGCTTGAGATGTGATATCAAACTCCTTCCCATTCAATGTGTTATCCAACTCCTTCCCATTCCAATCCTGAGACCCTTCCTATACCATGAGATGTGATATTGCAATGCTTCTAATACCAAACCTGAGACCCGTCCTAAAACATGAGATGTGAGATCCAAATCCTTCCCCTTCCAAACCTGAGACCTTTCCTTTAGCATGAGATGTGATATCAACTCCTTCCCATTCCAAACCTGAGACCCTTCCTATATCATGAGATGTTATATCTTAATTCTTCTAAAACCAAACCTGAGAACCTTCCTATAACATGTGAACTCCAAATCCTTCCCTTTCCAAACCTGAGACCCTTCCGATAGCATGAGATGTGATATCTCAATGCTACTAAAACCAAACATGAGAACCATCCTATAACATGAGATGTGAAATCCAAATCCTTCCCTTTCCAAACCTGAGACCCTTCCTATAGCTTGAGATGTGATATCAAACTCCTTCCCATTCCAATCCTGAGACCCTTCCTATACCATGAGATGTGATATCTCAATGCTTCTAATACCAAACCTGAGACCCGTCCTAAAACATGAGATGTGAGATCCAAATCCTTACCCTTCCAAACCTGAGACCCTTCCTATAGCTTGAGATGTGATATCAAACTCCTTCCCATTCCAATCCCGAGATAGCTTGAGATGTGATATCCAACTCCATCCCATTCCAATCCTGAGACCCTTCCGATAGCATGAGATGTGATAGATCAATGCTTCTAATATCAAAACTGAGACCCTCCCTATAGTATGAGATGTGATATCTAAGTCCTTCCCATTCGTATCCTGAGACCCTTCCGATAGCAGAGATGTGATATCTCAATGCTTATACCAAACCTGATGACCCATCCTATGGCATGAGATGTGATATCCAACTCCTTCCCATTGCAATCCTGAGTTCCTTCCTATAGCATGAGATGTCATATCTCAATGCTTCTATCAAACCTGAGACCCTTCCTTTAGCATGAGATGTGATATCCAACTCCTTGCCATTCCAATTCTGAGACCCTTCCTATAACATGAAACGTGATATCCAACTCCTTCCCATTCCAATACTGAGACTCCTCCTATAGCATGAGATGTGATATCTCAATGCTTCTGATACCAAACATGGGACCCGCCCTATAACATGAGATATGATATCCAAATCCTTCCCCTTCCAAACCTGAGACCCTTCCTTTAGCATGAGATGTGATATCCAAATCCTTCCCATTCCAATCCTGAAACCCTTCCTATAGCATGAGATGTGATAGCTCAATGTTTCTAATAAAAAACCTGAGACCCTTCCTATAGCAAGAGATGTGATATCCAAATCCTTCCCATTCCAATCCTGAGACCCTTCCTATAACGAGATGTGATATCCAACTCCTTCCCATTCCAACCTGAGACACTTCCTATAGCATGAGAAGGGATATCCAAATCCTTCCCATTCCAATCCTGAGATCCTTCCTATAACATGATGTGATATCCAATTCCTTCCCATTCCAAACCTGAGACCCTTCCTATTGGATGAGATGTGATATCCAACTCCTTCCCATTCCAATCCTGAGACCCTTCTGATGGCATGAGATGTGATATCTCAATGCCTCTAATACCAAACCTGAGATCCTACCTCTAACATGAAATGTGATATCCAACTCCTTCCTCTTCCAACCCTGAGAGCCTTCCTATAGAATGAGATGTGATATCCAAGTCCTTCCCATTCCAATCCTGAGACCCTTCCTATAACATGAGATGTGATATCCAACTCCTTCCCATTCCAACCTTAGACCCTGCCTATAGCATGTGATGTGATATCCCAATGCTTCTACAAAACCTGAGACCCATACCATGGCATGGGATGTGATATCAAACTCCTTCCCATTCCAATCCTGAGACCCTTTCTATAGCTTGAGATGTGATATCCAACTCCTTCCCATTCCAATTCTGAGACCTGACCTATACCATGAGATTTGATATCTCAATGCTTCTAATACCAAACCTGAGATCGGTCCTATAACATGAGATGTGATACCCAAATCCTTCCCCTTTCCAAACCTTAGACCCTTCCTATAGCATGAGATGTGATATCTCAATGCTTCTAATACCAAACCTGAGACTCTTCCTATAACGAGATGGGATATCCAACTCCTTCCCATTCCAATCCTGAGACCCTTCCGATAGCAGAGATGTGATATCTCAATGCTTATACCAAACCTGAGACCCTTCCTATGGCATGAGATGTCATATACAACTCCTTCCGATTCCAATCCTGAGACCCTTCCTATAGCATGAGATGTGATATCTCAATGCTTCTAATACCAAACCTGAGATCCTTCCTATAGCATGAGATGTGATATCTAAGTCCTTCCCATTCCAATCCTGAGACCCTTCCGATAGCAGAGATGTGATATTTCAATGCTTATACCAAACCTGAGACCCTTCCTATAGCATGAGATGTGATATCCAACTCCTTCCAATTCCAATCCTGAGACCCTTCCTATAGCATGAGATGTGATATCGCAATGCTTCTACCAAAACTGAGACCCTTCCTTTAGCATGAGATGTGATATCCAACTCCTTCCCATTCCAATCCTGAGACCCTTCATATAGCATGAGATGTGATATCTCAATGCTTCTAATACCAAACCTGAGATCCTTCCTATAACATGAGATGTGATATCCAACTCCTTCCCATTCCAATCCTGAGACCCTTCCTATAGCATGAGATGTGATATTTCAATGCTTCTAATACCAAACCTGAGATCCTTCCGATAGCATGAGATGTGATATCTCAATGCTTCTAATACCAAACCTGAGATCCTTCCTATAACATGAGATGTGATATCCAAATCCTTCCCCTTCCAAACCTGAGACCCTCCCTTTAGCATGAGATGTGATATCCAACTCCTTCCCATTCCAATCCTGATACCCTTCTGATAGCATGAGATGTGATATCTCAATGCCTCTAATACCAAACCTGAGATCCTACCTCTAACATGAAATGTGATATCCAACTCCTTCCCTTTCCAAACCTGAGAGCCTTCCTACAGCATGAGATGTGATATCCAAGTCCTTCCCATTCCAATCCTGAGACCCTTCCTATAGCATGAGATGGGATATCCAACTCCTTCCAAATCCAATCCTGATACCCTTCCGATAGCATGAGATGTGATATCCCAATGCTTCTACAAAACCTGAGACCCATACCATGGCATGAGATGTGATATCAAACTCCCGTCCTATACCATGAGACTTGATATCTCAATGCTTCTAATACCAAACCTGAGACCGGTCCAATAACATGAGATGTGACATCCAAATCCTTCCCCTTCCAAACCTTAGACCCTTCCTGTATCATGAGATGTGATATCCAAGTCCTTCCCATTCCATTCCTGAGACCCTTCCTATAGCATGAGATGTGATATCTCAATGCTTCTAATACCAAACCTGAGACCCTTCCTATAACATGAGATGTGATATCCAAGTCCTTCCCATTCCAATCCTGGGACCCTTCCTATAGCATGAGATGTGATATCTCAATGCTTCTAATACCAAACCTGAGGCCCTTCCTATAACATGATTTGTGATATCCAAGTCCTTCCCATTACAATCCTGAGACCCTTCCGATAGCAGAGATGTGATATCTCAATGCTTATACCAAACCTGAGACCCTTCCGATAGCATGAGATGTGATATCTCAATGCTACTAATACCAAACCTGAGATCCTTCCTATAACATGAGATGTGATGTCCAAATCCTTCCCCTTCCAAACCTTAGACCCTCCCTTTAGCATGAGATGTGATATCCAACTCCTTCCCATTCCAATCCTGAGACCCTTCTGATGGCATGAGATGTGATATCTCAATGCCTCTAATACCAAACCTGAGATCCTACCTCTAACATGAAATGTGATATCCAAATCCTTCCCCTTCCAACCCTGAGAGCCTTCCTATAGAATGAGATGTGATATCCAAGTCCTTCCCATTCCAATCCTGAGACCCTTCCTATAACATGAGATGTGATATCCAACTCCTTCCCATTCCAACCTTAGACCCTGCCTATAGCATGAGATGGGATATCCAACTCCTTCCAAATCCAATCCCGATACCCTTCCGATAGCATGTGATGTGATATCCCAATGCTTCTACAAAACCTGAGACCCATACCATGGCATGAGATGTGATATCAAACTCCTTCCCATTCCAATCCTGAGACCCTTCCTATAGCTTGAGATGTGATATCCAACTCTTTCCCATTCCAATTCTGACCCGTCCTATACCATGAGACTTGATATCTCAATGCTTCTAATACCAAACCTGAGACCGGTCCTATAACATGAGATGTGATACCCAAATCCTTCCCCTTTCCAAACCTTAGACCCTTCCTATAGCATGAGATGTGATATCTCAATGCTTCTAATACCAAACCTGAGACCCTTCCTATAACGAGATGGGATATCCAACTCCTTCCCATTCCAATCCTGAGACCCTTCCGATAGCAGAGATGTGATATCTCAATGCTTATACCAAACCTGAGACCCTTCCTATGGCATGAGATTCCAATACAACTCCTTCCGATTCCAATCCTGAGACCCTTCCTATAGCATGAGATGTGATATCTCAATGCTTCTAATACCAAACCTGAGATCCTTCCTATAACATGAGATGTCATATACAACTCCTTCCGATTCCAATCCTGAGACCCTTCCTATAGCATGAGATGTGATATCTCAATGCTTCTAATACCAAACCTGAGATCCTTCCTATAACATGAGATGTGATATCAAACTCCTTCCCATTCCAAACCTGAGACCCTTCCGATAGCATGAGATGTGATATCTCAATGCTTCTAAAACCAAACATGAGAACCATCCTATAACATGAGATGTGAAATCCAAATCATTCCCTTTCCAAACCTGAGACCCTTCCTATACCATGAGATGTGATATTTCAATGCTTCTAATACCAAACCTGAGACCCGTCCTAAAACATGAGATGTGAGATCCAAATCCTTCCCCTTCCAAACCTGAGACCTTTTCTTTAGCATGAGATGTGATATCAACTCATTCCCATTCCAAACCTGAGACCCTTCCTATAGCATGAGATGTTATATCTTAATGCTTCTAAAACCAAACCTGAGAACCATCCTATAACATGTGAACTCCAAATCCTTCCCTTTCCAAACCTGAGACCCTTCCGATAGCATGAGATGTGATATCTCAATGCTACTAAAACCAAACATGAGAACCATCCTATAACATGAGATGTGAAATCCAAATCCTTCCCTTTCCAAACCTGAGACCCTTCCTATAGCTTGAGATGTGATATCAAACTCCTTCCCATTCCAATCCTGAGATAGCTTGAGATGTGATAGCCAACTCCTTTCCATTCCAATCCTGAGACCCTTCCTATACCATGAGATGTGATATCTCAATGCTTCTAATACCAAACCTGAGACCCGTCCTAAAACATGAGATGTGAGATCCAAATCCTTCCCCTTCAAAACCTGAGACCCTTCCTATAGCTTGAGATGTGATATCAAACTCCTTCCCATTCCAATCCCGAGATAGCTTGCGATGTGATATCCAACTCCATCCCATTCCAATCCTGAGACCCTTCCGATAGCATGAGATGCGATAGCTCAATGCTTCTAATATCAAAACTGAGACCCTCCCTATAGTATGAGATGTGATATCTAAGTCCTTCCCATTCCTATCCTGAGACCCTTCCGATAGCAGAGATGTGATATCTCAATGCTTATACCAAACCTGATGACCCATTCTATGGCATGAGATGTGATATCCAACTCCTTCCCATTGCAATCCTGAGTTCCGTCCTATAGCATGAGATGTGATATCTCAATGCTTCTATCAAACCTGAGACCCTTTCTTTAGCATGAGATGTGATATCCAACTCCTTGCCATTCCAATCCTGAGACCCTTCCTATAACATGAGACGTGATATCCAACTCCTTCCCATTCCAATCCTGAGACTCCTCCTATAGCATGAGATGTGATATCTCAATGCTTCTAATACCAAACCTGTGACCCGTCCTATAACATGAGATATGATATCCAAATCCTTCCCCTTCCAAACCTGAGACCCTTCCTTTAGCATGAGATGTGATATCCAAATCCTTCCCATTCCAATCCTGAAACCCTTCCTATAGCATGAGATGTGTGTATCCAAATCCTTCCCATTCCAATCCTGAGACCCTTCCTATAACGAGATATGATATCCAACTCCTTCCCATTCCAACCTGAGACACTTCCTATAGCATGAGAAGGGATATCCAAATCCTTCCCATTCCAATCCTGAGATCCTTCCTATAACATGATGTGATATCCAATTCCTTCCCATTCCAAACCTGAGACCCTTTCTATTGGATGAGATGGGATATCCAACTCCTTCCCATTCCAATCCTGAGACCCTCCCTATGCCATGAGATGTGATATCTCAATGCTTCTAATACCAAACCTGGGACCAGCCCTATAACATGAGATATGATATCCAAATCCTTCCCCTTCCAAACCTGAGACCCTTCCTTTAGCATGAGATGTGATATCCAAATCCTTCCCATTCCAATCCTGAAACCCTTCCTATAGCATGAGATGTGATATCTCAATGTTTCTAATATAAAACCTGAGACCCTTCCTATAGCAAGAGATGTGATATCCAAATCCTTCCCATTTCAATCTTGAGACCCTTCCTATAGCATGAGATATGATATCCAACTCCTTCCCATTCCAACCTGAGACCCTTCCTATAGCATGAGAAGGGATATCCAACTCCTTCCCAATCCAATCCTGAGACCCTTCCGATAGCAGAGATGTGATATCTCAATGCTTATACCAAACCTGAGACCCTACCTTTAGTATGATGTGATATCCAAATCATTCACATTCCTATCCTGAGACCCTTCCTATAGCATGAGATGTGATATCAAACTCCTTCCCATTCAATGTGTTATCCAACTCCTTCCCATTCCAATCCTGAGACCCTTCCTATACCATGAGATGTGATATTTCAATGCTGCTAATACCAAACCTGAGACCCGTCCTAAAACATGAGATGTGAGATCCAAATCCTTCCCCTTCCAAACCTGAGACCTTTCCTTTAGCATGAGATGTGATATCAACTCCTTCCCATTCCAAACCTGAGACCCTTCCTATAGCATGAGATGTTATATCTTAATTCTTCTAAAACCAAACCTGAGAACCTTCCTATAACATGTGAACTCCAAATCCTTCCCTTTCCAAACCTGTGTCCCTTCCGATAGCATGAGATGTGATATCTCAATGCTACTAAAACCAAACATGAGAACCATCCTATAACATATGTGAAATCCAAATCCTTCCCTTTCCAAACCTGAGACCCTTCCTATAGCTTGAGATGTGATATCAAACTCCTTCCCATTCCAATCCTGAGACCCTTCCTATACCATGAGATGTGATATCTCAATGCTTCTAATACCAAACTTGAGTCCCGTCCTAAACATGAGATGTGAGATCCAAATCCTTCCCCTTCCAAACCTGAGACCCTTACTATAGCTTGAGATGTGATATCAAACTCCTTCCCATTCCAATCCCGAGATAGCTTGAGATGTGATATCCAACTCCATCCCATTCCAATCCTGAGACCCTTCCGATAGCATGAGATGTGATAGCTCAATGCTTCTAATATCAAAACTGAGACCCTCCCTATTGTATGAGATGTGATATCTAAGTCCTTCCCATTCCTATCCTGAGACCCTTCCGATAGCAGAGATGTGATATCTCAATGCTTATACCAAACCTGTTGACCCATCCTATGGCATGAGATGTGATATCCAACTCCTTCCCATTGCAATCCTGAGTTCCTTCCTATAGCATGAGATGTGATATCTCAATGCTTCTATCAAACCTGAGACCCTTCCTTTAGCATGAGATGTGATATCCAACTCCTTGCCATTCCAATTCTGAGACCTTCCTATAACATGAGACGTGATATCCAACTCCTTCCCATTCCAATACTGAGACTCCTCCTATAGCATGAGATGTGATATCTCCATGCTTCTAATACCAAACATGGTACCCGCCCTATAACATGAGATATGATATCCAAATCCTTCCCCTTCCAAACCTGAGACCCTTCCTTTAGCATGAGATGTGATATCCAAATCCTTCCCATTCCAATCCTGAAACCCTTCCTATAGCATGAGATGTGATATCCAACTCCTTCCCATTCCAACCTGAGACACTTCCTATAGCATGAGAAGGGATATCCAAATCCTTCCCATTCCAATCCTGAGATCCTTCCTATAACATGATGTGATATCCAATTCCTTCCCATTCCAAACCTGAGACCCTTCCTATTGGATGAGATGTGATATCCAACTCCTTCCCATTCCAATCCTGAGACCCTTCTGATGGCATGAGATGTGATATCTCAATGCCTCTAATACAAAACCTGAGATCCTACCTCTAACATGAAATGTGATATCCAACTCCTTCCCCTTCCAACCCTGAGAGCCTTCCTATAGAATGAGAAGGGATATCCAAATCCTTCCCATTCCAATCCTGAGATCCTTCCTATAACATGATGTGATATCCAAGTCCTTCCCATTCCAATCCTGAGACCCTTCCTATAACATGAGATGTGATATCCAACTCCTTCCCATTCCAACCTTAGACCCTGCCTATAGCATGTGATGTGATATCCCAATGCTTCTACAAAACCTGAGACCCATACCATGGCATGAGATGTGATATCAAACTCCTTCCCATTCCAATCCTGAGACCCTTTCTATAGCTTGAGATGTGATATCCAACTCCTTCCCATTCCAATTCTGAGACCCGACCTATACCATGAGATTTGATATCTCAATGCTTCTAATACCAAACCTGAGACCGGTCCTATAACATGAGATGTGATACCCAAATCCTTCCCCTTTCCAAACCTTAGACCTTTCCTATAGCATGAGATGTGATATCTCAATGCTTCTAATACCAAACCTGAGACTCTTCCTATAACGAGATGGGATATCCAACTCCTTCCATTCCAATCCTGAGACCCTTCCGATAGCAGAGATGTGATATCTCAATGCTTATACCAAACCTGAGACCCTTCCTATGGAATGAGATGTCATATACAACTCCTTCCGATTCCAATCCTGAGACCCTTCCTATAGCATGAGATGTGATATCTCAATGCTTCTAATACCAAACCTGAGATCCTTCCTATAGCATGAGATGTGATATCTAAGTCCTTCCCATTCCAATCCTGAGACCCTTCCGATAGCAGAGATGTGATATTTCAATGCTTATACCAAACCTGAGACCCTTCCTATAGCATGAGATGTGATATCCAACTCCTTCCAATTCCAATCCTGAGACCCTTCCTATAGCATGAGATGTGATATCGCAATGCTTCTACCAAAACTGAGACCCTTCCTTTAGCATGAGATGTGATATCCAACTCCTTCCCATTCCAATCCTGAGACCCTTCCTATAGCATGAGATGTGATATCTCAATGCTTCTAATACCAAACCTGAGATCCTTCCTATAACATGAGATGTGATATCCAACTCCTTCCCATTCCAATCCTGAGACCCTTCCTATAGCATGAGATGTGATATTTCAATGCTTCTAATACCAAACCTGAGACCCTTCCTATAGCATGAGATGTGATATCTCAATGCTTCTAATACCAAACCTGAGATCCTTCCTATAACATGAGATGTGATATCCAAATCCTTCCCCTTCCAAACCTGAGACCCTCCCTTTAGCATGAGATGTGATATCCAACTCCTTCCCATTCCAATCCTGATACCCTTCTGATAGCATGAGATGTGATATCTCAATGCCTCTAATACCAAACCTGAGATCCTACCTCTAACATGAAATGTGATATCCAACTCCTTCCCTTTCCAAACCTGAGAGCCTTCCTACAGCATGAGATGTGATATCCAAGTCCTTCCCATTCCAATCCTGAGACCCTTCCTATAGCATGAGATGGGATATCCAACTCCTTCCAAATCCAATCCTGATACCCTTCCGATAGCATGAGATGTGATATCCCAATGCTTCTACAAAACCTGAGACCCATACAATGGCATGAGATGTGATATCAAACTCCCGTCCTATACCATGAGACTTGATATCTCAATGCTTCTAATACCAAACCTGAGACCGGTCCAATAACATGAGATGTGATATCCAAATCCTCCCCTTCCAAACCTTAGACCCTTCCTGTATCATGAGATGTGATATCCAAGTCCTTCCCATTCCATTCCTGAGACCCTTCCTATAGCATGAGATGTGATATCTCAATGCTTCTAATACCAAACCTGAGACCCTTCCTATAACATGAGATGTGATATCTCAATGCTTCTAATACCAAACCTGAGGCCCTTCCTATAACATGAATTGTGATATCCAAGTCCTTCCCATTCCAATCCTGAGACCCTTCCTATAGCATGAGATGTGATATCTCAATGCTTCTAATACCAAACCTGAGGCCCTTCCTATAACATGAATTGTGATATCCAAGTCCTTCCCATTCCAATCCTGAGACCCTTCCGATAGCAGAGATGTGATATCTCAATGCTTATACCAAACCTGAGACCCTTCCGATAGCATGAGATGTGATATCTCAATGCTTCTAATACCAAACCTGAGATCCTTCCTATAACATGAGATGTGATGTCCAAATCCTTCCCCTTCCAAACCTTAGACCCTCCCTTTAGCATGAGATGTGATATCCAACTCCTTCCCATTCCAATCCTGAGACCCTTCTGATGGCATGAGATGTGATATCTCAATGCCTCTAATACCAAACCTGAGATCCTACCTCTAACATGAAATGTGATATCAAACTCCTTCCCCTTCCAACCCTGAGAGCCTTCCTATAGAATGAGATGTGATATCCAAGTCCTTCCCATTCCAATCCTGAGACCCTTCCTATAACATGAGATGTGATATCCAACTCCTTCCCATTCCAACCTTAGACCCTGCCTATAGCATGAGATGGGATATCCAACTCCTTCCAAATCCAATCCCGATACCCTTCCGATAGCATGTGATGTGATATCCCAATGCTTCTACAAAACCTGAGACCCATACCATGGCATGAGATGTGATATCAAACTCCTTCCCATTCCAATCCTGAGACCCTTCCTATAGCTTGAGATGTGATATCCAACTCCTTCCCATTCCAATTCTGAGACCCGTCCTATACCATGAGACTTGCTATCTCAATGCTTCTAATACCAAACCTGAGACCGGTCCTATAACATGAGATGTGATACCCAAATCCTTCCCCTTTCCAAACCTTAGACCCTTCCTATAGCATGAGATGTGATATCTAAATGCTTCTAATACCAAACCTGAGACCCTTCCTATAACGAGATGGGATATCCAACTCCTTCCCATTCCAATCCTGAGACCCTTCCGATAGCATGAGATGTGATATCTCAATGCTTCTAAAACCAAACAAGAGATCCTTCCTATAACATGAGATGTGATATCAAACTCCTTCCCATTCCAAACCTGAGACCCTTCCGATAGCATGAGATGTGATATCTCAATGCTTATACCAAACCTGAGACCCTTCCTATGGCATGAGATTCCAATACAACTCCTTCCGATTCCAATCCTGAGACCCTTCCTATAGCATGAGATGTGATATCTCAATGCTTCTAATACCAAACCTGAGATCCTTCCTATAACATGAGATGTCATATACAACTCCTTCCGATTCCAATCCTGAGACCCTTCCTATAGCATGAGATGTGATATCTCAATGCTTCTAATACCAAACCTGAGATCCTTCCTATAACATGAGATGTGATATCAAACTCCTTCCCATTCTAAACCTGAGACCCTTCCGATAGCATGAGATGTGATATCTCAATGCTTCTAAAACCAAACATGAGAACCATCCTATAACATGAGATGTGAAATCCAAATCATTCCCTTTCCAAACCTGAGACCCTTCCTATACCATGAGATGTGATATTTCAATGCTTCTAATACCAAACCTGAGACCCGTCCTAAAACATGAGATGTGAGATCCAAATCCTTCCCCTTCCAAACCTGAGACCTTTCCTTTAGCATGAGATGTGATATCAACTCCTTCCCATTCCAAACCTGAGACCCTTCCTATAGCATGAGATGTTATATCTTAATGCTTCTAAAACCAAACCTGAGAACCATCCTATAACATGTGAACTCCAAATCCTTCCCTTTCCAAACCTGAGACCCTTCCGATAGCATGAGATGTGATATCTCAATGCTACTAAAACCAAACATGAGAAACATCCTATAACATGAGATGTGAAATCCAAATCCTTCCCTTTCCAAACCTGAGACCCTTCCTATAGCTTGAGATGTGATATCAAACTCCTTCCCATTCCAATCCTGAGATAGCTTGAGAGATGATAGCCAACTCCTTTCCATTCCAATCCTGAGACCCTTCCTATACCATGAGATGTGATATCTCAATGCTTCTAATACCAAACCTGAGACCCGTCCTAAAACATGAGATGTGAGATCCAAATCCTTCCCCTTCCAAACCTGAGACCCTTCCTATAGCTTGCGATGTGATATCAAACTCCTTCCCATTCCAATCCCGAGATAGTTTGCGATGTGATAGCTCAATGCTTCTAATACCAAACCTGAGATCCTTCCTATAGCATGAGATGTGATATCTAAGTCCTTCCCATTCCAATCCTGAGACCCTTCCGATAGCAGAGATGTGATATTTCAATGCTTATACCAAACCTGAGACCCTTCCTATAGCATGAGATGTGATATCCAACTCCTTCCAATTCCAATCCTGAGACCCTTCCTATAGCATGAGATGTGATATCGCAATGCTTCTACCAAAACTGAGACCCTTCCTTTAGCATGAGATGTGATATCCAACTCCTTCCCATTCCAATCCTGAGACCCTTCCTATAGCATGAGATGTGATATCTCAATGCTTCTAATACCAAACCTGAGATCCTTCCTATAACATGAGATGTGATATCCAACTCCTTCCCATTCCAATCCTGAGACCCTTCCTATAGCATGAGATGTGATATTTCAATGCTTCTAATACCAAACCTGAGACCCTTCCTATAGCATGAGATGTGATATCTCAATGCTTCTAATACCAAACCTGAGATCCTTCCTATAACATGAGATGTGATATCCAACTCCTTCCCATTCCAATCCTGAGAACCTTCCTATAGCATGAGATGTGATATTTCAATGCTTCTAATACCAAACCTGAGATCCTTCCGATAGCATGAGATGTGATATCTCAATGCTTCTAATACCAAACCTGAGATCCTTCCTATAACATGAGATGTGATATCCAACTCCTTCACATTCCAATCCTGAGACCCTTCCTATAGCATGAGATGTGATATTTCAATGCTTCTAATACCAAACCTGAGATCCTTCCGATAGCATGAGATGTGATATCTCAATGCTTCTAATACCAAACCTGAGATCCTTCCTATAACATGAGATGTGATATCCAAATCCTTCCCCTTCCAAACCTGAGACCCTCCCTTTAGCATGAGATGTGATATCCAACTCCTTCCCATTCCAATCCTGATACCCTTCTGGTAGCATGAGATGTGATATCTCAATGCCTCTAATACCAAACCTGAAATCCTACCTCTAACATGAAATGTGATATCCAACTCCTTCCCTTTCCAAACCTGAGAGCCTTCCTACAGCATGAGATGTGATATCCAAGTCCTTCCCATTCCAATCCTGAGACCCTTCCTATAGCATGAGATGGGATATCCAACTCCTTCCAAATCCAATCCTGATACCCTTCCGATAGCATGAGATGTGATATCCCAATGATTCTACAAAACCTGAGACCCATACCATGGCATGAGATGTGATATCAAACTCCCGTCCTATACCATGAGACTTGATATCTCAATGCTTCTAATACCAAACCTGAGACCGGTCCAATAACATGAGATGTGATATCCAAATCCTCCCCTTCCAAACCTTAGACCCTTCTTGTATCATGAGATGTGATATCAACTCCTTCCCATTCCAAACCTGAGACCCTTCCTATAGCATGAGATGTTATATCTTAATGCTTCTAAAACCAAACCTGAGAACCATCCTATAACATGTGAACTCCAAATCCTTCCCTTTCCAAACCTGAGACCCTTCCGATAGCATGAGATGTGATATCTCAATGCTACTAAAACCAAACATGAGAACCATCTATAACATGAGATGTGAAATCCAAATCCTTCCCTTTCCAAACCTGAGACCCTTCCCATAGCTTGAGATGTGATATCAAACTCCTTCCCATTCCAATCCTGAGATAGCTTGAGATGTGATAGCCAACTCCTTTCCATTCCAATCCTGAGACCCTTCCTATACCATGAGATGTGATATCTCAATGCTTCTAATACCAAACCTGAGACCCGTCCTAAAACATGAGATGTGAGATCCAAATCCTTCCCCTTCCAAACCTGAGACCCTTCCTATAGCTTGAGATGTGATATCAAACTCCTTCCCATTCCAATCCCGAGATAGTTTGCGATGTGATAGCTCAATGCTTCTAATACCAAACCTGAGATCCTTCCTATAGCATGAGATGTGATATCTAAGTCCTTCCCATTCCAATCCTGAGACCCTTCCGATAGCAGAGATGTGATATTTCAATGCTTATACCAAACCTGAGACCCTTCCTATAGCATGAGATGTGATATCCAACTCCTTCCAATTCCAATCCTGAGACCCTTCCTATAGCATGAGATGTGATATCGCAATGCTTCTACCAAAACTGAGACCCTTCCTTTAGCATGAGATGTGATATCCAACTCCTTCCCATTCCAATCCTGAGACCCTTCCTATAGCATGAGATGTGATATCTCAATGCTTCTAATACCAAACCTGAGATCCTTCCGATAGCATGAGATGTGATATCTCAATGATTCTAATACCAAACCTGAGATCCTTCCTATAACATGAGATGTGATATCCAACTCCTTCCCATTCCAATCCTGAGACCCTTCCTATAGCATGAGATGTGATATTTCAATGCTTCTAATACCAAACCTGAGATCCTTTCGATAGCATGAGATGTGATATCTCAATGCTTCTAATACCAAACCTGAGATCCTTCCTATAACATGAGATGTGATATCCAAATCCTTCCCCTTCCAAACCTGAGACCCTCCCTTTAGCATGAGATGTGATATCCAACTCCTTCCCATTCCAATCCTGATACCCTTCTGATAGCATGAGATGTGATATCTCAATGCCTCTAATACCAAACCTGAGATCCTACCTCTAACATGAAATGTGATATCCAACTCCTTCCCTTTCCAAACCTGAGAGCCTTCCTACAGCATGAGATGTGATATCCAAGTCCTTCCCATTCCAATCCTGAGACCCTTCCTATAGCATGAGATGGGATATCCAACTCCTTCCAAATCCAATCCTGATACCCTTCCGATAGCATGAGATGTGATATCCCAATGCTTCTACAAAACCTGAGACCCATACCATGGCATGAGATGTGATATCAAACTCCCGTCCTATACCATGAGACTTGATATCTCAATGCTTCCAATACCAAACCTGAGACCGGTCCAATAACATGAGATGTGATATCCAAATCCTCCCCTTCCAAACCTTAGACCCTTCCTGTATCATGAGATGTGATATCCAAGTCCTTCCCATTCCATTCCTGAGACCCTTCCTATAGCATGAGATGTGATATCTCAATGCTTCTAATACCAAACCTGAGACCCTTCCTATAACATGAGATGTGATATCTCAATGCTTCTAATACTAAACCTGAGGCCCTTCCTATAACATGAATTGTGATATCCAAGTCCTTCCCATTCCAATCCTGAGACCCTTCCTATAGCATGAGATGTGATATCTCAATGCTTCTAATACCAAACCTGAGGCCCTTCCTATAACATGAATTGTGATATCCAAGTCCTTCCCATTCCAATCCTGAGACCCTTCCGATAGCAGAGATGTGATATCTCAATGCTTATACCAAACCTGAGACCCTTCCGATAGCATGAGATGTGATATCTCAATGCTTCTAATACCAAACCTGAGATCCTTCCTATAACATGAGATGTGATGTCCAAATCCTTCCCCTTCCAAACCTTAGACCCTCCCTTTAGCATGAGATGTGATATCCAACTCCTTCCCATTCCAATCCTGAGACCCTTCTGATGGCATGAGATGTGATATCTCAATGCCTCTAATACCAAACCTGAGATCCTACCTCTAACATGAAATGTGATATCAAACTCCTTCCCCTTCCAACCCTGAGAGCCTTCCTATAGAATGAGATGTGATATCCAAGTCCTTCCCATTCCAATCCTGAGACCCTTCCTATAACATGAGATGTGATATCCAACTCCTTCCCATTCCAACCTTAGACCCTGCCTATAGCATGAGATGGGATATCCAACTCCTTCCAGATCCAATCCCGATACCCTTCCGATAGCATGTGATGTGATATCCCAATGCTTCTACAAAACCTGAGACCCATACCATGGCATGAGATGTGATATCAAACTCCTTCCCATTTCAATCCTGAGACCCTTCCTATAGCTTGAGATGTGATATCCAACTCCTTCCCATTCCAATTCTGAGACCCGTCCTATACCATGAGACTTGCTATCTCAATGCTTCTAATACCAAACCTGAGACCGGTCCTATAACATGAGATGTGATACCCAAATCCTTCCCCTTTCCAAACCTTAGACCCTTCCTATAGCATGAGATGTGATATCTAAATGCTTCTAATACCAAACCTGAGACCCTTCCTATAACGAGATGGGATATCCAACTCCTTCCCATTCCAATCCTGAGACCCTTCCGATAGCATGAGATGTGATATCTCAATGCTTCTAAAACCAAACGAGAGATCCTTCCTATAACATGAGATGTGATATCAAACTCCTTCCCATTCCAAACCTGAGACCCTTCCGATAGCATGAGATGTGATATCTCAATGCTTATACCAAACCTGAGACCCTTCCTATGGCATGAGATTCCAATACAACTCCTTCCGATTCCAATCCTGAGACCATTCCTATAGCATGAGATGTGATATCTCAATGCTTCTAATACCAAACCTGAGATCCTTCCTATAACATGAGATGTCATATACAACTCCTTCCGATTCCAATCCTGAGACCCTTCCTATAGCATGAGATGTGATATCTCAATGCTTCTAATACCAAACCTGAGATCCTTCCTATAACATGAGATGTGATATCAAACTCCTTCCCATTCCAAACCTGAGACCCTTCCGATAGCATGAGATGTGATATCTCAATGCTTCTAAAACCAAACATGAGAACCATCCTATAACATGAGATGTGAAATCCAAATCATTCCCTTTCCAAACCTGAGACCCTTCCTATACCATGAGATGTGATATTTCAATGCTTCTAATACCAAACCTGAGACCCGTCCTAAAACATGAGATGTGAGATCCAAATCCTTCCCCTTCCAAACCTGAGACCTTTCCTTTAGCATGAGATGTGATATCAACTCCTTCCCATTCCAAACCTGAGACCCTTCCTATAGCATGAGATGTTATATCTTAATGCTTCTAAAACCAAACCTGAGAACCATCCTATAACATGTGAACTCCAAATCCTTCCCTTTCCAAACCTGAGACCCTTCCGATAGCATGAGATGTGATATCTCAATGCTACTAAAACCAAACATGAGAACCATCTATAACATGACATGTGAAATCCAAATCCTTCCCTTTCCAAACCTGAGACCCTTCCTATAGCTTGAGATGTGATATCAAACTCCTTCCCATTCCAATCCTGAGATAGCTTGAGATGTGATAGCCAACTCCTTTCCATTCCAATCCTGAGACCCTTCCTATACCATGAGATGTGATATCTCAATGCTTCTAATACCAAACCTGAGACCCGTCCTAAAACATGAGATGTGAGATCCAAATCCTTCCCCTTCCAAACCTGAGACCCTTCCTATAGCTTGAGATGTGATATCAAACTCCTTCCCATTCCAATCCCGAGATAGTTTGCGATGTGATAGCTCAATGCTTCTAATACCAAACCTGAGATCCTTCCTATAGCATGAGATGTGATATCTAAGTCCTTCCCATTCCAATCCTGAGACCCTTCCGATAGCAGAGATGTGATATTTCAATGCTTATACCAAACCTGAGACCCTTCCTATAGCATGAGATGTGATATCCAACTCCTTCCAATTCCAATCCTGAAACCCTTCCTATAGCATGAGATGTGATATCGCAATGCTTATACCAAAACTGAGACCCTTCCTTTAGCATGAGATGTGATATCCAACTCCTTCCCATTCCAATCCTGAGACCCTTCCTATAGCATGAGATGTGATATTTCAATGCTTCTAATACCAAACCTGAGACCCTTCCTATAGCATGAGATGTGATATCTCAATGCTTCTAATACCAAACCTGAGATCCTTCCTATAACATGGGATGTGATATCCAACTCCTTCCCATTCCAATCCTGAGACCCTTCCTATAGCATGAGATGTGATATTTCAATGTTTCTAATACCAAACCTGAGATCCTTCCGATAGCATGAGATGTGATATCTCAATGCTTCTAATACCAAACCTGAGATCCTTCCTATAACATGAGATGTGATATCCAAATCCTTCCCCTTCCAAACCTGAGACCCTCCCTTTAGCATGAGATGTGATATCCAACTCCTTCCCATTCCAATCCTGATACCCTTCTGATAGCATGAGATGTGATATCTCAATGCCTCTAATACCAAACCTGAGATCCTACCTCTAACATGAAATGTGATATCCAACTCCTTCCCTTTCCAAACCTGAGAGCCTTCCTACAGCATGAGATGTGATATCCAAGTCCTTCCCATTCCAATCCTGAGACCCTTCCTATAGCATGAGATGGGATATCCAACTCCTTCCAAATCCAATCCTGATACCCTTCCGATAGCATGAGATGTGATATCCCAATGCTTCTACAAAACCTGAGACCCATACCATGGCATGAGATGTGATATCAAACTCCCGTCCTATACCATGAGACTTGATATCTCAATGCTTCTAATACCAAACCTGAGACCGGTCCAATAACATGAGATGTGATATCCAAATCCTCCCCTTCCAAACCTTAGACCCTTCCTGTATCATGAGATGTGATATCCAAGTCCTTCCCATTCCATTCCTGAGACCCTTCCTATAGCATGAGATGTGATATCTCAATGCTTCTAATACCAAACCTGAGACCCTTCCTATAACATGAGATGTGATATCTCAATGCTTCTAATACTAAACCTGAGGCCCTTCCTATAACATGAATTGTGATATCCAAGTCCTTCCCATTCCAATCCTGAGACCCTTCCTATAGCATGAGATGTGATATCTCAATGCTTCTAATACCAAACCTGAGGCCCTTCCTATAACATGAATTGTGATATCCAAGTCCTTCCCATTCCAATCCTGAGACCCTTCCGATAGCAGAGATGTGATATCTCAATGCTTATACCAAACCTGAGACCCTTCCGATAGCATGAGATGTGATATCTCAATGCTTCTAATACCAAACCTGAGATCCTTCCTATAACATGAGATGTGATGTCCAAATCCTTCCCCTTCCAAACCTTAGACCCTCCCTTTAGCATGAGATGTGATATCCAACTCCTTCCCATTCCAATCCTGAGACCCTTCTGATGGCATGAGATGTGATATCTCAATGCCTCTAATACCAAACCTGAGATCCTACCTCTAACATGAAATGTGATATCAAACTCCTTCCCCTTCCAACCCTGAGAGCCTTCCTATAGAATGAGATGTGATATCCAAGTCCTTCCCATTCCAATCCTGAGACCCTTCCTATAACATGAGATGTGATATCCAACTCCTTCCCATTCCAACCTTAGACCCTGCCTATAGCATGAGATGGGATATCCAACTCCTTCCAAATCCAATCCCGATACCCTTCCGATAGCATGTGATGTGATATCCCAATGCTTCTACAAAACCTGAGACCCATACCATGGCATGAGATGTGATATCAAACTCCTTCCCATTTCAATCCTGAGACCCTTCCTATAGCTTGAGATGTGATATCCAACTCCTTCCCATTCCAATTCTGAGACCCGTCCTATACCATGAGACTTGCTATCTCAATGCTTCTAATACCAAACCTGAGACCGGTCCTATAACATGAGATGTGATACCCAAATCCTTCCCCTTTCCAAACCTTAGACCCTTCCTATAGCATGAGATGTGATATCTAAATGCTTCTAATACCAAACCTGAGACCCTTCCTATAACGAGATGGGATATCCAACTCCTTCCCATTCCAATCCTGAGACCCTTCCGATAGCATGAGATGTGATATCTCAATGCTTCTAATACCAAACCTGAGATCCTTCCTATAACATGAGATGTCATATACAACTCCTTCCGATTCCAATCCTGAGACCCTTCCTATAGCATGAGATGTGATTTCTCAATGCTTCTAATACCAAACCTGAGATCCTTCCTATAACATGAGATGTGATATCAAACTCCTTCCCATTCCAAACCTGAGACCCTTCCGATAGCATGAGATGTGATATCTCAATGCTTCTAAAACCAAACATGAGAACCATCCTATAACATGAGATGTGAAATCCAAATCATTCCCTTTCCAAACCTGAGACCCTTCCTATACCATGAGATGTGATATTTCAATGCTTCTAATACCAAACCTGAGACCCGTCCTAAAACATGAGATGTGAGATCCAAATCCTTCCCCTTCCAAACCTGAGACCTTTCCTTTAGCATGAGATGTGATATCAACTCCTTCCCATTCCAAACCTGAGACCCTTCCTATAGCATGAGATGTTATATCTTAATGCTTCTAAAACCAAACCTGAGAACCATCCTATAACATGTGAACTCCAAATCCTTCCCTTTCCAAACCTGAGACCCTTCCGATAGCATGAGATGTGATATCTCAATGCTACTAAAACCAAACATGAGAACCATCTATAACATGAGATGTGAAATCCAAATCCTTCCCTTTCCAAACCTGAGACCCTTCCTATAGCTTGAGATGTGATATCAAACTCCTTCCCATTCCAATCCTGAGATAGCTTGAGATGTGATAGCCAACTCCTTTCCATTCCAATCCTGAGACCCTTCCTATACCATGAGATGTGATATCTCAATGCTTCTAATACCAAACCTGAGACCCGTCCTAAAACATGAGATGTGAGATCCAAATCCTTCCCCTTCCAAACCTGAGACCCTTCCTATAGCTTGAGATGTGATATCAAACTCCTTCCCATTCCAATCCCGAGATAGTTTGCGATGTGATAGCTCAATGCTTCTAATACCAAACCTGAGATCCTTCCTATAGCATGAGATGTGATATCTAAGTCCTTCCCATTCCAATCCTGAGACCCTTCCGATAGCAGAGATGTGATATTTCAATGCTTATACCAAACCTGAGACCCTTCCTATAGCATGAGATGTGATATCCAACTCCTTCCAATTCCAATCCTGAGACCCTTCCTATAGCATGAGATGTGATATCGCAATGCTTCTACCAAAACTGAGACCCTTCCTTTAGCATGAGATGTGATATCCAACTCCTTCCCATTCCAATCCTGAGACCCTTCCTATAGCATGAGATGTGATATCTCAATGCTTCTAATACCAAACCTGAGATCCTTCCTATAACATGAGATGTGATATCCAACTCCTTCCCATTCCAATCCTGAGACCCTTCCTATAGCATGAGATGTGATATTTCAATGCTTCTAATACCAAACCTGAGACCCTTCCTATAGCATGAGATGTGATATCTCAATGCTTCTAATACCAAACCTGAGATCCTTCCTATAACATGAGATGTGATATCCAACTCCTTCCCATTCCAATCCTGAGACCCTTCCTATAGCATGAGATGTGATATTTCAATGCTTCTAATACCAAACCTGAGATCCTTCCGATAGCATGAGATGTGATATCTCAATGCTTCTAATACCAAACCTGAGATCCTTCCTATAACATGAGATGTGATATCCAAATCCTTCCCCTTCCAAACCTGAGACCCTCCCTTTAGCATGAGATGTGATATGCAACTCCTTCCCATTCCAATCCTGATACCCTTCTGATAGCATGAGATGTGATATCTCAATGCCTCTAATACCAAACCTGAGATCCTACCTCTAACATGAAATGTGATATCCAACTCCTTCCCTTTCCAAACCTGAGAGCCTTCCTACAGCATGAGATGTGATATCCAAGTCCTTCCCATTCCAATCCTGAGACCCTTCCTATAGCATGAGATGGGATATCCAACTCCTTCCAAATCCAATCCTGATACCCTTCCGATAGCATGAGATGTGATATCCCAATGCTTCTACAAAACCTGAGACCCATACCATGGCATGAGATGTGATATCAAACTCCCGTCCTATACCATGAGACTTGATATCTCAATGCTTCTAATACCAAACCTGAGACCGGTCCAATAACATGAGATGTGATATCCAAATCCTCCCCTTCCAAACCTTAGACCCTTCCTGTATCATGAGATGTGATATCCAAGTCCTTCCCATTCCATTCCTGAGACCCTTCCTATAGCATGAGATGTGATATCTCAATGCTTCTAATACCAAACCTGAGACCCTTCCTATAACATGAGATGTGATATCTCAATGCTTCTAATACTAAACCTGAGGCCCTTCCTATAACATGAATTGTGATATCCAAGTCCTTCCCATTCCAATCCTGAGACCCTTCCTATAGCATGAGATGTGATATCTCAATGCTTCTAATACCAAACCTGAGGCCCTTCCTATAACATGAATTGTGATATCCAAGTCCTTCCCATTCCAATCCTGAGACCCTTCCGATAGCAGAGATGTGATATCTCAATGCTTATACCAAACCTGAGACCCTTCCGATAGCATGAGATGTGATATCTCAATGCTTCTAATACCAAACCTGAGATCCTTCCTATAACATGAGATGTGATGTCCAAATCCTTCCCCTTCCAAACCTTAGACCCTCCCTTTAGCATGAGATGTGATATCCAACTCCTTCCCATTCCAATCCTGAGACCCTTCTGATGGCATGAGATGTGATATCTCAATGCCTCTAATACCAAACCTGAGATCCTACCTCTAACATGAAATGTGATATCAAACTCCTTCCCCTTCCAACCCTGAGAGCCTTCCTATAGAATGAGATGTGATATCCAAGTCCTTCCCATTCCAATCCTGAGACCCTTCCTATAACATGAGATGTGATATCCAACTCCTTCCCATTCCAACCTTAGACCCTGCCTATAGCATGAGATGGGATATCCAACTCCTTCCAAATCCAATCCCGATACCCTTCCGATAGCATGTGATGTGATATCCCAATGCTTCTACAAAACCTGAGACCCATACCATGGCATGAGATGTGATATCAAACTCCCGTCCTATACCATGAGACTTGATATCTCAATGCTTCTAATACCAAACCTGAGACCGGTCCAATAACATGAGATGTGATATCCAAATCCTCCCCTTCCAAACCTTAGACCCTTCCTGTATCATGAGATGTGATATCCAAGTCCTTCCCATTCCATTCCTGAGACCCTTCCTATAGCATGAGATGTGATATCTCAATGCTTCTAATACCAAACCTGAGACCCTTCCTATAACATGAGATGTGATATCTCAATGCTTCTAATACTAAACCTGAGGCCCTTCCTATAACATGAATTGTGATATCCAAGTCCTTCCCATTCCAATCCTGAGACCCTTCCTATAGCATGAGATGTGATATCTCAATGCTTCTAATACCAAACCTGAGGCCCTTCCTATAACATGAATTGTGATATCCAAGTCCTTCCCATTCCAATCCTGAGACCCTTCCGATAGCAGAGATGTGATATCTCAATGCTTATACCAAACCTGAGACCCTTCCGATAGCATGAGATGTGATATCTCAATGCTTCTAATACCAAACCTGAGATCCTTCCTATAACATGAGATGTGATGTCCAAATCCTTCCCCTTCCAAACCTTAGACCCTCCCTTTAGCATGAGATGTGATATCCAACTCCTTCCCATTCCAATCCTGAGACCCTTCTGATGGCATGAGATGTGATATCTCAATGCCTCTAATACCAAACCTGAGATCCTACCTCTAACATGAAATGTGATATCAAACTCCTTCCCCTTCCAACCCTGAGAGCCTTCCTATAGAATGAGATGTGATATCCAAGTCCTTCCCATTCCAATCCTGAGACCCTTCCTATAACATGAGATGTGATATCCAACTCCTTCCCATTCCAACCTTAGACCCTGCCTATAGCATGAGATGGGATATCCAACTCCTTCCAAATCCAATCCCGATACCCTTCCGATAGCATGTGATGTGATATCCCAATGCTTCTACAAAACCTGAGACCCATACCATGGCATGAGATGTGATATCAAACTCCTTCCCATTTCAATCCTGAGACCCTTCCTATAGCTTGAGATGTGATATCCAACTCCTTCCCATTCCAATTCTGAGACCCGTCCTATACCATGAGACTTGCTATCTCAATGCTTCTAATACCAAACCTGAGACCGGTCCTATAACATGAGATGTGATACCCAAATCCTTCCCCTTTCCAAACCTTAGACCCTTCCTATAGCATGAGATGTGATATCTAAATGCTTCTAATACCAAACCTGAGACCCTTCCTATAACGAGATGGGATATCCAACTCCTTCCCATTCCAATCCTGAGACCCTTCCGATAGCATGAGATGTGATATCTCAATGCTTCTAAAACCAAACAAGAGATCCTTCCTATAACATGAGATGTGATATCAAACTCCTTCCCATTCCAAACCTGAGACCCTTCCGATAGCATGAGATGTGATATCTCAATGCTTATACCAAACCTGAGACCCTTCCTATGGCATGAGATTCCAATACAACTCCTTCCGATTCCAATCCTGAGACCATTCCTATAGCATGAGATGTGATATCTCAATGCTTCTAATACCAAACCTGAGATCCTTCCTATAACATGAGATGTCATATACAACTCCTTCCGATTCCAATCCTGAGACCCTTCCTATAGCATGAGATGTGATATCTCAATGCTTCTAATACCAAACCTGAGATCCTTCCTATAACATGAGATGTGATATCAAACTCCTTCCCATTCCAAACCTGAGACCCTTCCGACAGCATGAGATGTGATATCTCAATGCTTCTAAAACCAAACATGAGAACCATCCTATAACATGAGATGTGAAATCCAAATCATTCCCTTTCCAAACCTGAGACCCTTCCTATACCATGAGATGTGATATTTCAATGCTTCTAATACCAAACCTGAGACCCGTCCTAAAACATGAGATGTGAGATCCAAATCCTTCCCCTTCCAAACCTGAGACCTTTCCTTTAGCATGAGATGTGATATCAACTCCTTCCCATTCCAAACCTGAGACCCTTCCTATAGCATGAGATGTTATATCGTAATGCTTCTAAAACCAAACCTGAGAACCATCCTATAACATGTGAACTCCAAATCCTTCCCTTTCCAAACCTGAGACCCTTCCGATAGCATGAGATGTGATATCTCAATGCTACTAAAACCAAACATGAGAACCATCTATAACATGAGATGTGAAATCCAAATCCTTCCCTTTCCAAACCTGAGACCCTTCCTATAGCTTGAGATGTGATATCAAACTCCTTCCCATTCCAATCCTGAGATAGCTTGAGATGTGATAGCCAACTCCTTTCCATTCCAATCCTGAGACCCTTCCTATACCATGAGATGTGATATCTCAATGCTTCTAATACCAAACCTGAGACCCGTCCTAAAACATGAGATGTGAGATCCAAATCCTTCCCCTTCCAAACCTGAGACCCTTCCTATAGCTTGAGATGTGATATCAAACTCCTTCCCATTCCAATCCCGAGATAGTTTGCGATGTGATATCCAACTCCATCCCATTCCAATCCTGAGACCCTTCCGATAGCATGAGATGTGATAGCTCAATGCTTCTAATATCAAAACTGAGACCCTCCCTATAGTATGAGATGTGATATCTAATTCCTTCCCATTCCTATCCTGAGACCCTTCCGATAGCAAGGATGTGATATCGCAATGCTTATACCAAACCTGATGACCCATCCTATGGCATGAGATGTGATATCCAACTCCTTCCCATTGCAATCCTGAGTTCCTTCCTATAGCATGAGATGTGATATCTCAATGCTTCTATCAAACCTGTGACCCGTCCTATAACATGAGATATGATATCCAAATCCTTCCCCTTCCAAACCTGAGACCCTTCCTTTAGCATGAGATGTGATATCCAACTCCTTCCCATTCCAATCCTGAGACCCTTCCTATGCCATGAGACGTGATATCTCAATGCTTCTAATACCAAACCTGGGACCCGCCCTATAACATGAGATATGATATCCAAATCCTTCCCCTTCCAAACCTGAGACCCTTCCTTTAGCATGAGATGTGATATCCAAATCCTTCCCATTCCAATCCTGAAACCCTTCCTATAGCATGAGATGTGATATCTCAATGTTTCTTATAAAAAACCTGAGACCCTTCCTATAGCAAGAGATGTGATATCCAAATCCTTCCCATTTCAATCTTGAGACCCTTCCTATAGCATGAGATGTGATATCCAACTCCTTCCCATTCCAACCTGAGACGCTTCCTATAGCATGAGAAGGGATATCCAACTCCTTCCCAATCCAATCCTGAGACCCTTCCGATAGCAGAGATGTGATATCTCAATGCTTATACCAAACCTGAGACCCTACCTTTAGTATGATGTGATATCCAAATCCTTCACATTCCTATCCTGAGACCCTTCCTATAGCATTAGATGTGATATCTCAATGCTTCTAATACCAAACCTGAGATCCTTCCTATAACATGAGATGTGATATCCAACTCCTTCCCATTCCAAACCTGAGACCCTTCCAATAGCATGAGATTTGATATCTCAATGCTTCTAAAAACAAACATGAGAACCATCCTATAACGAGATGTGAAATCCCAATCCTTCCCTTCCCAAACCTGAGACCCTTCCTATAGCTCGAGATGTGATATCAAACTCCTTCCCATTCCAATCCTGAGATAGCTTGAGATGTGATATCCAACTCCTTCCCATTCCAATCCTGAGACCCTTATTACACCATGAGATGTGATATCTCCACGCTTCTAATACCAAACCTGAGACCCGTACTGAAAAATGAGATGTGAGATCCAAATCCTTCCCCTTCCAAACCTGAAACCTTTCCTTTAGCATATGTGATATCCAACTCCTTCCCATTCCAATCCTGAGACCCTTCCGATAGCATGAGATGTGATATTTCAATGCTTCTAATATCAAACCTGAGACCCTCCCTATAGCATGAGATGTGATATCCAACTCCTTCCCATTCCAATCGAGACCCTTCCTATAACGAGATGTGATATCTCTATGCTACTAATACCAAACCTGAGCCCCTTCATGTGATATCCAACTCCTTCCCATTCCAAACTTGTCACCCTTCCTGTAACATGAAATGTGATTTCTCACCCCTTCCAATACCAAACCCGAGACCATTCCCACAGCCTGAGATTTGAAATCTCATTTCTTCCAATACCAAACCCGAGACCCTTCCAATAGGATGAGATTTACTATCTCGCTCCTTTAAATACCAAACTCGAGTCCCTTCCCAAAGGATGTGATTCTAATAACAAACCTGAGACCCTCCCTATAACAAGAGATGTCATATCCAACTCCTTCCCATTCCAATCCTGAGACTCTTCCTATAGCATGACATGTGATATCGAACTTCCCATTCCAATCCTGAGACTCAGACCTCCCCGTCTAACCTCACCACTCCTAGCTCCCGGATTGATCATGCACTCCTGCTGTCTCTTCTCTCCCTTCTTCTGCTTCCTTTCCTCTCTCCTTCCTCATCTGCCCTAGGTCAGGCTCCTTCTACACCTCCGCAGGGATTACTGATTTGTACCCCTCCCCACTCTCAACTCTCTCATTTTCAAACACTCATCTGACATCTGCCATTTCCTGGAAGAACCCGACCTTGATGTTCTTGGTCTCACCGAGACATGGTTGACCCAGCGCTGTCTCGAGCTTTGACACTTTCCTCCCTGATGACGAGTTCCTCTCCATGCCCAAATCCAACCGTTCTTGAAGGGGAGTATCCTTGATTCCTGTAGTAAATTGCTTTCCTTTGCAGGCCGACTCCTCTCACGAATGCCTTGTCTGCATGCATTTTCTCTTTCTCCACCGTGGCTATTTGCCTACCCCCTTCCTCTCTCAGTGGATGGACTTCTCCATCCTAGCCTCCTACCACTCAACTCCGCCTACTTGGAGAATTCAACATGAACCTGTATGCTTCCTGACCTGGACTTTTACGAGATCTGCAACTCTTCATGTCGCTGGCCCTACACACTGCAGGGAAAACTCAGGATTTTCAGATCTCAGACCTCCCCCTCTGTAACCCTCTCAACAATCCTCTCCCGTGGTGATCAAGTTCTCATCTCCAAAGAAGGCTAACTGCCAGCTGTTCCTCCTCAGTGGAGTTCTCCCTTTCTGTCCCTGCTCCCTGCACCGTTTCGCGTTGCAAGTACTCGCTTCCCAGCTCTCTGGTTTAGACGCGTGTTCCCTGCCTCCTCTCCTCTTCCTGCTGCCTTCAAATCAACAAATGAGCTCCAAAAGATACACGTTGCTCAGAATGCTTTATAACACCCATTATTCATCATATAGCCGTAACCCGCTAGACGTATTGAAATGTGCTGTAAACTAGCAAAATCAGCTAGAAAATGTACTTTCCTCGCGTTTTTGTAAATGCGAATTCTGATGGGTTCCCATGTATGTACTGTGTCCGTGCGTTTGTTGTCGAATCCTGAAGTTTTTAACCACTTTTCTCCCATACAAGGGGGGTTCAACATCTACTGCTGTTCACAGGCTGAATGTATACGGCTGAAATCTTCAAGGCATTATCAGCTTTCCTGACTGTTTTGGAACATGTATTTGCCATCTGTTAATGCAGTCGCCTTGTGGTCATCGTCCCTTTTAGTTTACAGGCTGCACTCCCTTGGTGATCACATTCTCCTCTCCAGAGCCGGCTAACTACCAGCTGCTCCTCCTCAGAGGCGTTCCTTCTTTCTGTCCCTGCTCCCTGCACCGTTTCGCGTTGCATGTACTCGCTTCCCACCTCTCTGGTTTAGATGCGTGTTTCCTGCCTTCTCTCCTCTTCCAACAGCCTTCCAATGAGATCCACAAGATAGTGTTCAGAATGCTTCATAACCCCATTATTCAACATATAGCTGTAACCCGCTAGCCGTATTGAAACGTGCTAAAAACTAGCAAAAATAGCTAGAAAATGTACTTCCCTCCCGTTTTTGTAAATCCGAATTCTGGTGGGTTCCCATGTTGTATGTACTGTGTTCGTGCGTTTGTTGTCGAATCCTGAAGTTTTTAAGCAGTGTTCTCCCATACTAGGGGGGGTCAACATCTACTGCTGTCCACAGGCTGAATGTATACGGCTGAAATATTCAATGCATTATCAGCTTTCCTGACAGTATTGGAACGTGTATTTGCCATCTGTTAATGCAGTCGCCCTGTGTTCATCGTCCCTTCTAGTTTACAGGCTGCACTCCCCTGGTGATGACATTCTCCTCTCCAGAGAAGGCTAACTACCAGCTGCTCCTCCTCATAGGCGTTCATCCTTTCTGTCCCTGCTCCCTGCACCGTTTCGCGTTGCATGTACTCGCTTCCCAGCTCTCTGGTTTAGATGCGTGTTCCCTGCCTTCTCTCCTCTTCCTACAGCCTTCCAATGAGCTCCACAAGATAGTGTTCAGAATGCTTTATAACACCCATTATTCAACATATAGCTGTAACCCGCTAGCCGTATTGAAACGTGCTAAAAACTAGCAAAAACAGCTAGAAAATGTACTTTCCTCGCGTTTTGGTAAATGCGAATTCTGGTGGATTCCCATTTTGTACTCTGTTCGTGCAGTTCAGTCGAATCCTGTTCTTTTGAACCACTCTTCTCCCATAAAAGGGAGGATCAAAATGTGTTGTTCACAGGCTGAATTTATAATGCTGAAATGCTCGCTTCCCTGCTCTCTGGTTTAGACGCGTGTACCCTGCATTTACCAAAACGCGAGGGAAGTACATTTTCTAGCTGTTTTTGCTAGTTTCTAGCACGTTTCAATACGTCTAGCGGGTTACAGCTATATGTTGAATAATGGGTGTTATAAAGCATTCTGAACACTATCTTGTGGAGCTCATTGGAAGGCTGTAGGAAGAGGAGAGAAGGCAGGAAACACGCACCTCAACCAGAGAGCTGGGAAGCGAGTACATGCAACGCGAAACGGTGCAGGGACAGAAAGGATGAACGCCTATGAGGAGGAGCAGCTGGTAGTTTGCCTGCTCTGGAGAGGAGAATGTGATCACCAGGGGAGTGCAGCCTGTAAACTAAAAGGGAGGATGACCACAAGGCGACTGCATTAACAGATGGCAAATACACGTTCCAAAACAGTCAGGAAAGCTGATAATGCCTTGAAGATTTCAGCCGTATACATTCAGCCTGTGAACAGCAGTAGATGTTGACCCCCCCCCCCCCCCTTGTATGGGAGAACACTGGCTAAAAACTTCAGGATTCGACAACAAACGCACGCACACAGTACATACATGGGAACCCATCAAAATTCGCATTTACAAAAACGCGAGGAAAGTACATTGTCTAGCTGGTTTTGCTAGTTTACAGCACATTTCAATACGTATAGCGGGTTACGGCTATATGATGAATAATGGGTGTTATAAAGCATTCTGAGCACTGTGTATCTTTTGGAGCTCATTTGTTGATTTGAAGGCAGTGGGAAGAGAGAAGGTAGGGAACACGCTTCTAAACCAGAGAGCTGGGAAGCGAGTACTTGCAACGCGAAACTGTGCAGGGAGCAGGGACAGAAAGGAAGAACGGCTCTGAGGAGGAACAGCTGTTAGTTAGCCTTCTTTGGGGAAGAGAACGTGATCACCACGGGAGTGCAGCCTTGAAACAAGAAGGGACGATGAAAACATGGTGACTGGAATAACAGATGGCAAATACACTTTCCAGAACAGTCGGTTTACCCCATAATGCATTGAAGATTTCAGCAGTATACATTCAGCCTGTGAACAGTAGATTTTGATCCCCCCCCCTCCCCTTGTATGGGTGACGAGTGGTTAAAAACATCAGGATTCGACTGAACAAATGCACGAACAGAGTACAAAATCGGAATCCACAAGAATTCGCATTTACCAAAACGCGAGGAAAGAACATTTTCTAGCTATTTTTGCTAGTTTTTAGCACTTTTCAATACGTCTTGCGGGTTACAGCTATATCTTGAATAATGGGTGTTATAAAGCATTCTGAGCACCGTGTATCTTTTGAAGCTCATTTGTTGATTTGAAGGCAGCGGGAAGAGGAGAGAAGGCAGGGAACACGCGTCTAAACCAGAGAGCTGGGAAGCGAGTGTTTGCAACGCGAAACGGTGCAGGGAGCAGGGACAGAAAGGGAGAACTCCACTGAGGAGGAACAGCTGGTAGTTAGCCTTCTTTGGAGATGATAACTTGATCACCACGAGAGAGGATTGTTGAGAGGGTTACAGAGGGGGAGGTCTGAGATCAGAAAATCCTGAGTGTTAAGACGGATTTCTGAACTCTGTCCTGGTGGCGCAGAAGTTCAGAAGGCCAACCTAATTACTTGGAACAGGGTAACCTCTGGACAAGCCAGACCAATCAAGGTAGCGATCGCGGCGGTCAAGACTAGGTCTCAAGAGGGGTGAGGGTGACTGAAAGCCCGCAATGAGCACACAAAGCAAGAGCGCTTACAAACTACTCCAAACAGTTGTTATATCAAAAATAGATACACATTTATTTTAAGGCCTTTAAAACAATGACCGTAGCGAGAAAATCACAATATCACAATATTAAACCAACACATACCATATCAACACAATATATATACAAATACACAGTCGCAAGCGTTTAAAGCACGAAATATGTAGTACACCTGAAAGGAAAGGAAAACAGGCATTGCGATAACGCTTTAGACTCAGTTCGCCTTCAGAGGCACCTAACTAGATGGAAGTCCGAGCCCTGCGAAGAGTGGAGCCTTGTGCTCAAAGTACCTGCCACGCCGGTGCCAACGGGCAAAAGGGGAAGCTCTTCGGAGGAAGTCAGGCAGTTCAGTATAGTGCACACAGAAGAAGAACAGGTTCCGCAACTCAAGCGCAGCCTCCACAGCGAGCAGAAGCAGAGCGCGAGTACGGCCAAAAGGGTGCTGTTTCTACACAGCAGGGAAAAGCAATGGGATACTGCAGGAGGGCGACCAGATCCTAGCTAAACTACTCACCGGTCCCCGAAGCAAGCAGGCCCAGGCTTCTCCACGTTAGTTTCAGCAGCTGGCAGGTTCAGAAGAGCAGGGAACGCCTCGTAGTCGTGTAGAGCAAAAAGACGTCCCAATCGACGAAACCAGCACAGTTTGTTGCCGCAGCAGGACAACAGAGTGGCCGTGTGTATTGAAGCCAAATGTACACTCCTCCCTTCAGACTTGGGAACGCCAAGTGTACGAAGCGTGGGAGAGTGACAAGGACTCGAAATACAACACAACCTGGCGGCAGTTACAGAGCAGGACTCCCTTGTAAACTGGTCAGTCAACTGGATGGCCCAGAGACACTTCCGAAGGCTTACTTGGCAGGAGATGATGAAGTCGCCGGGAATAGCTGTTCCTGCTATTCCAAAGGTCGAAGCACCAGTACAGGCCTTCTGGTTCGATCCAAGGAGGAAAGGGTTTCACAGGACGACAGCAGTGCAAAGGAGGATTCCTTCAGCGGGTCACCAGCGATTCCTCGGTCCAGCCTTGTGGTTGCAGGATACTTGGCTCCTGTATTCCTTCGTTCATGAGAACTCAGGAGATCGACATGGCAGTGGTGTTTCCAGCTCCCTCTTATCCACGGTTCCCTTTGCGCCAAAACGGAGGGGAGCCAATGGGAGATCCGCTCATCAACACAAATACCATACGTGGACCAATCACGGACCACGGTGGTCCCAGGCATTCACACCACCCTAGACTCTCTGGCACCCAGGATGTGTATTGGGACCAGACATCCCAGCCCACACCCTGGAGGCACACAAACAACATGTAGAAGCCCGCGAAAGCAACCACGTTTCACGGGAAAGTACATGCCCAAATAAGGAAGGCCCCGGGTCGCTCGACCTGGGGAAGGTGAAGGGAGCATGACGGTCAGTGGACAGGACAAAGGAGCCTCGTGGTCTGGCCATTTTGGGAGCCAGGCCACCATTTTGGGTTCAGTGCGAAAAACGTGCTCAGAACGCCCAAAGGAGCTCAAAATAAACAAAACGATCGCTGCCACCATTCGAGTCCCTGAATGACTTGCACCGATCAAATACCATCCTAAAAGAGTATCTAGGGCCTGTAGAAGGCTAGAGACCCAAGAGAGCTGTAACTTAGCTTACAGTGCCCTCTTGTGTCATGTTGCACTAAAGCCGCAACATGATAAAAGAAACTACGGGAAACAGCGTTCCCCGGTACTGGCTGTCTTAAGGGCATGTCAGTTTCCCCGTAAGAAAAGGAGCGAAAGCCCAGAGGAGTACGGCAGAAGGCTGCACTTCTCTGGCAAAGTCAAGAACAAGGTGAAAAACAACAGCAAAAAGTTTAGGGGTTGCCACATGGAAGGAAAATTACCTACAATTACGAAATCTTTCCTAACACTCGCCCCTCCCAGACTATGGACAGGGGGAACTAATCCACCCCTGGATGAGTCTCTTGTTCAGGTCGGTAAAACATTCTGGACAACCCATCAGCATTGCTATGTTGGACACCTGGCCTATGCTCAATAGTGAAGTCGAAGCCTTGTAGACTTATGGACCACCTAAGCAACTTTGGATTCTCCCCCTTCATGTTCATTAGCCACTTTAACGGCTTATGGTCAGTCTGCACAGTGAAGTGGGTCCCATAGAGGTAGGGCCTCAGCTTCCTTAGGGCCCACACAACAGAGAAACATTCTTTCTCTACCGTGGACCATCTGAGCTCTCTGTCCTTAAGCTGGCGACTAATAAAACCGATAGGGTGTTCCTTACCCATCTCATCTACTTGTGATAGTACAGCTCCTATCCCAGTGTCAGAGGCATCCGTCTGCACGATAAAAGGTCTTTGATAATCAGGGGCCCTGAGGACAGGGGCCTGGCACAAGGAGTCTTTTAAGCCATTGAAGGCCTTCTCACACTCGTCGGTCCAAGTTACCTTCTTGGGTTTCTTCGGAGTTGTGAGGGCAGTCAGAGGAGCAGCTATGGGGCCATAGTCTGCCACAAAATTGCGGTAATACCCCGTGAGTCCTAAAAAGGCTCTCACTTGGGTTTGCGTAGTGGGGGTAGGCCAGTCTTGTACTGCTTGTACCTGACTGAGTAGAGGCTGTCTCCTCCCTCCACCTACTTCATGTCCAAGGTAAACCACTGAGCCTTGTCCATTTTGGTGAGGGGCCACTCGGACACCCTCAAAATAGCTATCTGAAGGACCGCTCTGGAACAGGTCGGGGAGAGGTTCAGACTCCTCTTCCTCAACGTCTGAAGCCAATAGCAGTGCTGCGATTTCGACGCTTGGGACGAAAGCCTTCAGCCTATTCACGTGAAACACTTTTGGAGCCTGTTCAGGCCTTCCAAGGTCCACTGAATAGTTAACCTCACCCAGGGGCTCCACCACTGGGTAAGGGCCTGACCATTTGTCCTGTAAAGCTCGAGGCCTTAAGGGATTCATGATCAGGACTTGCTGACCAAGTGTAAAGTTGATGAGGGAAGCTTTCTGGTCGTACCAATGTTTCACCAGCGCTTGTCCTGCCTTCAATTTATCACTAGCCAAGCCCATCAGAAGTACCATCCGTTTTCTGAGCCCCAGCACATAATCAACTACGTTGGTAGTAACAGGGGGAGTGGGCATCTCCCATCCCTCTTTGACGATGGCTAAGGGTCCCCGTACGGGATGACCGAACAGAAGTTCGAAGGGGCTGAAGCCAACACCCTCCTGTGGTACCTCTCGGTAGGCAAACAGTAAGCATGAAACAAGAAGATCCCATTTTCTTCTCTGAGGCTCCTCCAGAGCCCCAATCATGCTCTTTAACGTCCTGTTAAAACGCCCTCCCAGACCATTGGTCTGGGGGTGGTATGCAGAAGAGAACCTGTAGGTGGCCCCACATTCTTTCCACATAGCCTGCCTATACTTCGACATAAAGTTGCTGCCATGATCCGACACAACTTCTTTAGAGAAGCCAACCCTAGTAAATATGCCGAGTAAAGCTTCTGCAACTGACTTGGCAGTTACAGTTGTCAATGGGATGGCCTCAGGATACCTGGTTGCATGGTCGACCAGCACCAGGATAAACCTATTGCCCGAGGATGTTTGCGGGTCAAGGGGACCAACCATGTCGATCCCTACCCTTTCAAATGGTACCCCCACAACTGGGAGCGGTACCAACGGAGCTTGGATTGTCGCGCCAACCTTACCAGACAACTGGCAGGCGGCACAACTCCTGCAGTGACTTTCTACTTGCTCCCCCATCTTGGGCCAGTAGAAGTGCATGGATAACCTTTGCTTGGTCCTCCTCATACCAAGGTGACCAGCAAGGGGAACGACATGCGCCAACTGCAGGAGGAAGGGCCTAACAGCAAGGGGAACCACCAACCTCCTATGGTCTCCTTCTGTAGACTCTGTGGGCTCACTATACAGGAGTCCACCTTCCCAATAAATCCTATGCTTCCCAGGAGGTTCACCCTCAAGCTGGGAGCAGGCCTGTCTCCTTAGGCCTTCCAGAGATGGGCACTCACGTTGGCCTTTACTGAATTCGTCCCTATCAGGACCTCCTTCAACTAACAAGTCTTTTAGTTCAGGATGATCGTTGGGGTCGAAGACTTCAGGCATCGCCACCTCCTCGTCAGGCCCGGGCGATTGACCAACTTCCTCCACCGCAGTGGTAGGCGAGCTCGGGGGAATATTCTCTTTCCCTCGTTTTGACTTGTAGACTCCTTTCGCCTTGGGTTTCCCCTTCGGCTGGGGCGGCGTATTGGACTTGGCCAATGCTGCCCGTGCTTGAGACCGTGTGTAGGATCTTTCGGCAGTGTCTCCTACGAGCCCTAAAGCTCTGAGATCATTACCCAACAAGACCTTTCCCGGGACGTTTCTCTGAATGCTCACTGGAATCCTGACTGCTGTACCATTTAAAGTAAGATTTACAGGGATCACGGGAAACATACGGAGGGGGCCGTCAGCCAACTTAGTGGGCATCAGAGTAGCTCTGGCAACTTCCTCTGAGTCTACCAAGGTAGAATCCACTACAGTGCGACTGCACCCACTATCCCTAAGAGCTGGAGTATCCACTCCATTGATCAGCACACTGTCTTTAAAGTAGTGCTTGGTATTATCCAGAATCCTAGCATAAGCCTCTGCGACTTTAGGCTCCCAGGAACCCAGGGACACTAAAACTACCTCAGCCTCTATCCCGCTGGGAAATGAGTCTGAGGAGAAGGATGCTCCTGTAATCTCTTCTTCCTCGTAGGAGGAGAAGTCCAGATTAGCGGAGTGGACCCCCAAAGGTCTAACCTTACAACGGGGATCCCCCTTCACGTGGTCAGTTGCTCCACAAGAAAAACAAGCCCCAGTGGGTCTGTTTACGTAGGGAGGCTTATTGTAACCAGAGTTCTGTTTTGGAGGCGGACCTCCACTACCCTGTGAGTTCTCTTGTGTCTTACCCTTGTTTTTCTTTTTGTGGCCCTTATGGGAAGAAGATTTAGCAGATTCCCCACCCTCCATATCTTTGGACTTTTTCCCTTCCTCCTGCTTACCAGGATGAGTTTTGTCCTTATGGGACACTCGATGTGACACCCATAAGTCTGCTGCAATGGCCAGGTTCTTAGGATCTATCTCCTTCGAATCGGCCAAATGCTGCTTAAGCTCCGGGGAAGAAGAGGCAAAAATATGTTCCAGCATGACAAGATTTATCATGCCTTCGAAGGTAGAAACCTTATAACCTTCGACCCAGCCAGTTAAGTTTTTCAAAGATTCAGCGACATAAGATACCCAAGTACCACCTTCCTTTTTCTTATACTCTCGAAAACGCTTTAAATATTGGGCCGGAGTCTTCCCAAACTTTAAAATGAGAGTTTGCTTTACCATTGCGAAATCAGCCCGCTCAGCCTTCGACATTTCCATAATGGCACTACAGCCAGAATGGGGCAGTCTACTGAGCAACCACGCAATCTTATCAGCACTGTCAACTTTTTGAACCTCGCATGCATACTCAAACGCATTCAGCCAGTCCATAATGTCATTCCTTTCTTCATACACATGAGCAGATCTTTCGGAAACCGTGGATGAGAGGAAGCCCCAGACCCATGTCCAGGACCCTTGGACCCATTTGCAACCTGAAGCTTGGCCAGTTCCAACTGGTGATCCCTGTCTTTCTGTTTTTCTGCCTGTTCGATTTTTAGTTTGGCTATGCTGAATTCAAGCTCCTGCTGCCTAAACCGCAGCTCTTGCTTCTTGAATTCAAGCATAGCCTCCCCATCAACACTGGCAGAGGAAACATTAGACATCACATCCTCCCTGTCCTCGTGGTCGCGATGGATCAGTGCAGCGGCAGAACCGTCGGTTCTACCAGTGAGAGCAGCCCCACCACCTTCTGCACTGTCCTCAGAAGTTATAGCGTCAAGCTGCGCTTCTTGCCACGCCACGATTCTCTGGATCATTTCCAATTTTGTGCCTTGAGAGGAAACACCTCTCTCCGCACACATCTTTTTCAGCGTTTCTGATTTGGAAGCATTTAAAGTTAACAAGGTATTTGTTTCCATACTGTTTGATAGGACTATGGCCTTTTTAAAGTTATACTACAACAATTCACTACGTGTCCCTGTTGGAATAACCTGAAATGCCTTAGTTCGAGCGCAACACTGGATACCTTCAGTCGTATCCCACCGCTGTACACCAATTTGTTAAGACGGATTTCTGAACTCTGTCCTGGTGGCGCAGAAGTTCAGAAGGCCAACCTAATTACTTGGAACAGGGTAACCTCTGGACAAGCCAGACCAATCAAGGTAGCGATCGCGGCGGTCAAGACTAGGTCTCAAGAGGGGTGAGGGTGACTAAAAGCCCGCAATGAGCACACAAAGCAAGAGCGCTTACAAACTACTCCAAACAGTTGTTATATCAAAAATAGATACACATTTATTTTAAGGCCTTTAAAACAATGACCGTAGCGAGAAAATTACAATATCACAATATTAAACCAACACATACCATATCAACACAATATATATACAAATACACAGTCGCAAGCGTTTAAAGCACGAAATATGTAGTCCACCTGAAAGGAAAGGAAAACAGGCAGTGCGATAACGCTTTAGACTCAGTTCGCCTTCAGAGGCACCTAACTAGATGGAAGTCCGAGCCCTGCGAAGAGTGGAGCCTTGTGCTCAAAGTACCTGCCACGCCGGTGCCAACGGGCAAAAGGGGAAGCTCTTCGGAGGAAGTCAGGCAGTTCAGTATAGTGCACACAGAAGAAGAACAGGTTCCGCAACTCAAGCGCAGCCTCCACAGCGGGCAGAAGCAGAGCGCGAGTACGGCCAAAAGGGTGCTGTTTCTACACAGCAGGGAAAAGCAATGGGATACTGCAGGAGGGCGACCAGATCCTAGCTAAACTACTCACCGGTCCCCGAAGCAAGCAGGCCCAGGCTTCTCCACGTTAGTTTCAGCAGCTGGCAGGTTCAGAAGAGCAGGGAACGCCTCGTAGTCGTGTAGAGCAAAAAGACGTCCCAATCGACGAAACCAGCACAGTATGTTGCCGCAGCAGGACAACAGAGCGGCCGTGTGTATTGAAGCCAAATGTACACTCCTCCCTTCAGACTTGGGAACGCCAAGTGTACGAAGCGTGGGAGAGTGACAAGGACTCGAAATACAACACAACCTGGCGGCAGTTACAGAGCAGGACTCCCTTGTAAGCTGGTCAGTCAACTGGATGGCCCAGAGACACTTCCGAAGGCTTACTTGGCAGGAGATGATGAAGTCACCGGGAATAGCTGTTCCTGCTATTCCAAAGGTCGAAGCACCAGTACAGGCCTTCTGGTTCGATCCAAGGAGGAAAGGGTTTCACAGGACGACAGCAGTGCAAAGGAGGATTCCTTCAGCGGGTCACCAGCGATTCCTCGGTCCAGCCTCGTGGTTGCAGGATACTTGGCTCCTGTATTCCTTCGTTCGTGAGAACTCAGGAGATCGACATGGCAGTGGTGTTTCCAGCTCCCTCTTATCCACGGTTCCCTTTGCGCCAAAACGGAGGGGAGCCAATGGGAGATCCGCTCATCAACACAAATACCATACGTGGACCAATCACGGACCACGGTGGTCCCAGGCATTCACACCACCCTAGACTCTCTGGCACCCAGGATGTGTATTGGGACCAGACATCCCAGCCCACACCCTGGAGGCACACAAACGACATGTAGAAGCCCGCGAAAGCAACCACGTTTCGCGGGAAAGTACATGCCCAAATAAGGAAGGCCCCGGGTCGCTCGACCTGGGGAAGGTGAAGGGAGCATGACGGTCAGTGGACAGGACAAAGGAGCCTCGTGGTCTGGCCATTTTGGGAGCCAGGCCCCCATTTTGGGTTCAGTGCGAAAAACGTGCTCAGAACGCCCAAAGGAGCTCAAAATAAACAAAACGATCGCTGCCACCATTCGAGTCCCTGAATGACTTGCACCGATCAAATACCATCCTAAAAGAGTATCTAGGGCCTGTAGAAGGCTAGAGACCCAAGAGAGCTGTAACTTAGCTTACAGTGCCCTCTTGTGTCATGTTGCACTAAAGCCGCAACATGATAAAAGAAACTACGGGAAACAGCGTTCCCCGGTACTGGCTGTCTTAAGGGCATGTCAGTTTCCCCGTAAGAAAAGGAGCGAAAGCCCAGAGGAGTGCGGCAGAAGGCTGCACTTCTCTGGCAAAGTCAAGAACAAGGTGAAAAACAACAGCAAAAAGTTTAGGGGTTGCCACATGGAAGGAAAATTACCTACAATTACGAAATCTTTCCTAACACTGAGTATTCCCTGCAGTGTGTAGGGCCAGCGACATGTAGAGTTGCAGATCTCGTAAAAGTCCAGGTCAGGAAGCATACAGGTTCATGTTGAATTCTCCAAGTAGGCGGAGTTGAGTGGTAGGAGGCTAGGATGGAGAAGTCCATCCACTGAGAGAGGAAGGGGTTAGGCAAATAGCCACGGTGAGTGAATGGCCAGGAAAGAGAGAATGCATGCAGACAAGGCATTCATGAGAGGAGTCGGCCTGCAAAGGAAAGCTATTTACTACAGGAATCAAGGATACTCCCCTCAAGAACGGTTGGATCTGGGCATGGAGAGGAATTTGTCATCAGGGAGGAAAGTTTCAAAGCTCGAGACAGCGCTGGCCGTCAACCATGTCTCGTTTAGACCAAGGACATCAAGGTCGGGTTCTTCCAGGAAATGGCAGATGTCAGATGAGTGTTTGAAACTGAGTGAGAGTTGAGAGTGGGGAGGGGTACAAATCAGTAATCCCTGCTGAGGTGTAGAAGGAGCCTGACCTAGGGCAGATGAGGACGGAGAGAGGAAAGGAAGCAGAAGAAGGGAGAGAAGAGACAGCAGGAGTGCATGATCAATCCGGGAGCTAGGAGTGGTGAGAAGGTTAGACGGGGAGGTCTGAGTCTCAGGTTTGGAATGGGAAGTTCGATATCACATGTCATGCTATAGGAAGAGTCTCAGGATTGGAATGGGAAGGAGTTGGATATGACATCTCGTTATAGGGAGGGTCTCAGGTTTGGTATTAGAAGCACTGAGATATCAAATCACATCCTATCGGAAGGGTCTCGGGTTTGGTATTGGGAGAAATGAGATTTCAAATCTCAGGCTGTGGGAATGGTCTCGGGTTTGGTATTGGAAGGGGTGAGAAATCACGTTTCATGCTACAGGAAGGGTAACAAGTTTGGAATGGGAAGGAGTTGGATATCACATATGCTACGGGAAGGGGCCCAGGTTTGATTAGAAGCATTGATTAGAAGCATAGAGATATCACATCTCATGTTATAGGAAGGGTCTCAATTGGAATGGGAAGGAGTTGGATATCACATCTCATGCTATAGGGAGGGTCTCAGTTTTGATATTAGAAGCATTAAGATATCACATATGCTATTGGAAGGGTCTCAGTATTGGAATTGGAAGGAGTTGGAAATCACATTGCATGCTATAGGGAGGTTCTCAGGTTTGATATTAGAAGCATTGAGATATCACATATGCTATTGGAAGGGTCTCAGTATTGGAATTGGAAGGAGTTGGATATCACATCTCATGCTATCGGAAGGGTCTCATGTTTGGAATGGGAAGGAGTTGGATATCACATATGCTATAGGAAGTGTCTCAGGTTTGGAATGGGAATGAGTTGGATATCACATCTCATGTTATAGGAAGGGTCTCAGGTTTGGTATAAGCATTGAGATATCACATCTCTGCTATCGGAAGTGGCTCAGGATTGGAATGGGAAGGAGTTGGATATCCCATCTCATGTTATAGGACGGGTCTCTGGTTTGGTATAAGCATTGAGATATCACTTCTCATGCTATAGGAAGGGTCTCAGGATTGGAAAAGGAAGGAGTTGGATATCACATCTCATGTTATAGGAAGGATCTCAGGTTTGGTATTCGAAGCATTGAGATATCACATCTCATGCTATCAGAAGGGTCTCAGGATTGGAATGGGAAGGAGTTGGATATCACATCTCATGCTAAAGGGAGGGTCTCAGGTTTGGAAGGGGAAGGATTTGGATATCACATCTCATGTTATCAGAAGGATCTCAGGTTTGGTATTAGAAGTATTGAGATATCATATCTCATGCTATAGGAAGGGTCTCAGGTTTGGTATTAGAAGCATTGAGATATCACATCTCATGCTATCAGAAGGGTCTCAGGATTGGAATGGGAAGGAGTTGGATATCACATCTCATGCTAAAGGGAGGGTCTCAGGGTTGGAAGGGGAAGGATTTGGATATCACATCTCATGTTATCAGAAGGATCTCAGGTTTGGTATTAGAAGCATTGAGATATCACATCTCCTGCTATCAGAAGGGTCTCAGGATTGGAATGGGAAGGAGTTGGATATCACATCTCATGCTAAAGGGAGGGTCTCAGGGTTGGAAGGGGAAGGATTTGGATATCACATCTCATGTTATCAGAAGGATCTCAGGTTTGGTATTAGAAGCATTGAGATATCACATCTCCTGCTATAGGAAGGGTCTTAGGATTGGAATGGGAAGGACTTAAATATCACATATCATGCTATAGGGAGGGTCTCAGTTTTGATATTAGAAGCATTGAGATATCAAATCTTATGCTATCGGAAGGGTCTCAGGATTGGAATTGGAAGGAGTTGGATATCACATCTCATGCTATAGGGAGGGTCTCAGTTTTGATATTAGAAGCATTGAGATATCACATCTTATGCTATCGGAAGTGTCTCAGGATTGGAATGGGAAGGAGCTGGATATCACATCTCATGCTAAAGGAAGGGTCTCAGGTTTGGAACGGGAAGGAGTTGGATATCACATCTCATGTTATAGGAAGGGTCTCAGGTTTGGTATAAGCATTGAGATCTCACATCTCTGCTATCGGAAGTGTCTCAGGATTGGAATGGGAAGGAGTTGGATATCCCATCTCATGCTATAGATATGCTCTCAGGTTTGGAAAGGGAAGGAGTTGGATATCACATCTCATGCTATAGGAAATTTCTCAGGATTGGAATGGGAAGTAGTTGGATATCACATCTCAAGCTATAGGAAGGGTCTCAGGTTTGGTATAAGCATTGAGATATCACATCTCATGCTATAGGATGGGTCTCAGGATTGGAATGGAAGGAGTTGGATATCACATCTCATGCTATAAGAAGGGTCTCAGGATTGGAATGGGAAGTAGTTGGATATCACATCTCATGCTATAGGAAGGTTCTCAGGTTTGGTATTAGAAGCATTGAGATATCAAATCTCATGCTATAGGAAGGGTCTCAGGATTGGAATGGGAAGGAATTGGATATCACATCTCATGCTATAGATAGGCTCTCAGGTTTGGAAAGGGAAGGAGTTGGATATCACATCTCATGCTATAGGAAGGGTCTCAGGATTGGAATGGGAAGTAGTTGGATATCACATCTCATGCTATAGGAAGGGTCTCAGGTTTGGTATAAGCATTGATATATCACATCTCATGCTATAGGAAGGGTCTCAGGATTGGAATGGGAAGGAGTTGTATATGACATCTCATGCAGTAGGAAGGGTCTCAGGTTTGGTATAAGCATTGAGATATCACTTCTCATGCTATAGGAAGTGTCTCAGGATTGGAATGGGAAGGAGTTGGATATCACATCTCATGTTATAGGAAGGATCTCAGGTTTGGTATTAGAAGCATTGAGAAATCACATCTCATGCTATAGGAAGGGTCTCAGGATTGGAATGGGAAGGAGTTGGATATCACATCTCATGCTAAAGGGAGGGTCTCAGGTTTGGAAGGGGAAGGATTTGGATATAACATCTCGTGTTATAGGAATGATCTCAGGTTTGGTATTAGAAGCATTGAGATATCACATCTCATGCTATCGGAAGGATCTCAGGTTTGGTGTTAGAAGCATTGAGATATCAAATCTCATGCTATAGGAAGGGTCTCAGGATTGGAATGGGAAGGAGTTGGATATCACATCTCATGCTATAGGAAGGGTCTCAGGATTGGAATGGGAAGAAGTTGTATATGACATCTCATGCCACAGGAAGGGTCTCAGGTTTGGTATAAGCATTGAGATATCACATCTCTGCTATCGGAAGGGTCTCAGGATTGGAATGGGAAGGAGTTGGATATCCCATCTTATGTTATAGGAAGGGTCTCAGGTTTGGTATTAGAAGCATTGAGATATCACATCTCATGCTATAGGAAGGGTCTCAGGATTGGAATGGGAAGGATTTGGATATCACATCTGATGCTATAGGGAGGGTCTCACGTTTGGAAAGGGAAGGGGTTGGATATCACATTTCATGTTAGAGGTAGGAATCAGGTTTAGTATTAGAGGCATTGAGATATCACATCTCATGCTATCAGAAGGGTCTCAGGATTGGAATGGGAAGGAGTTGGATATCACATCTCATGCTAAAGGGAGGGTCTCAGGTTTGGAAGGGGAAGGATTTGGATATCACATCTCATGTTATAGGAAGGATCTCAGGGATGGTATCAGAAACATTGAGATATGACATCTCATGCTATTGGAAGGATCTCAGGTTTGGTATTAGAGGCATTGAGATATCACATCTCATGCTAAAGGGAGGGTCTCAGGTTTGGAAGGGGAAGGATTTGGATATCACATCTCTTATTATAGGAAGGATCACAGGTTTGGTATTAGAAGCATTGAGATATCACATCTCATGCTAAAGGGAGGGTCTCAGGTTTGGAATGGGAAGGATTTGGATATCACATTTCATGTCATAGGAAGGATCTCAGGTTTGGTATTAGAAGCATTGATATATCACATCTCATGCTATAGGAATGGTCTCAGGATTGGAATGGGTAGGAGTTGGATATTACATTCTTGCTATATGAAGGGTCTCATGTTTGGAATGGGAAGGAGTTGGATATCACATATGCTATAGGAAGTGTCTCAGGTTTGGAACGGGAATGAGTTGGATATCACATCTCATGTTTTAGGAAGGGTCTCAGGTTTGGTATAAGCATTGAGATATCACATCTCTGCTATCGGAAGTGGCTCAGGATTGGACTGGGAAGGAGTTGGATATCCCATCTCATGTTATAGGACGGGTCTCTGGTTTGGTATAAGCATTGAGATATCACATCTCATGCTATAGGAAGGGTCTCAGGATTGGAATGGGAAGGATTTGGATATCACATCTCATGCTATAGGAAGGGTCTCAGGTTTGGTATACGCATGGAGATATCACTTCTCATGCTATAGGAAGGGTCTCAGGATTGGAATGGTAAGGAGTTGGATATTACATCTCATGCTATAGGAAGGGTCTCAGGTTTGGTATAAGCATGGAGATATCACTTCTCATGCTATAGGAAGGGTCTCAGGATTGGAATGGGAAGGAGTTGGATATCACATCTCATGTTATAGGAAGGATCTCAGGTTTGGTATTAGAAGCATTGAGACATCACATCTCATGCTATGGGAAGGGTCTCAGGATTGGAATGGGAAGGAGTTGGATATCACATCTCATGCTATAGGAAGGGTCTCAGGTTTGGTATAAGCATTGAGATATCACATCTCATGCTATAGGAAGGGTCTCAGGATTGGAATGGGAAGGAGTTGTATATGACATCTCAGGCCATAGCAAGGGTCTCAGGTTTGGTATAAGCATTGAGATATCACATCTCTGCTATCGGAAGGGTCTCAGGATTGGAATGGGAAGGAGTTGGATATCCCATCTCATGTTATAGGAAGGGTCTCAGGTTTGGTATTAGAAGCATTGAGATATCACATCTCATGCTATAGGAAGGGTCTCAGGATTGGAATGGGAAGGAGTTGTATATGACATCTCAGGCCATAGCAAGGGTCTCAGGTTTGGTATAAGCATTGAGATATCACATCTCTGCTATCGGAAGGGTCTCAGGATTGGAATGGGAAGGAGTTGGATATCCCATCTCATGTTATAGGAAGGGTCTCAGGTTTGGTATTAGAAGCATTGAGATATCACATCTCATGCTATAGGAAGGGTCTCAGGATTGGAATGGGAAGGACTTGGATGTCAGATCTCATGCTATAGGGAGGGTCTCAAGTTTGATATTAGAAGCATTGAGATAACAAATCTCATGATATCGGAAGGGTGTCAGGATTGGAATGGGGAGGAGTTGGAAATCACATCTCATGATAAAGGAAGGGTCTAAGGTTTGGAAGGGGAAGGATTTGGATATCACATCTCATGTTATAGGACGGGTCTCAGGTTTGGTATTAGAAGCATTGAGATATCAAGTCTCATGGTATAGGAAGGGTCTCAGAATTGGAATGGGAAGGAGTTGGATATCACATCTCAAGCTATAGGAAGGGTCTCAGGATTGGAATGGGAAGGAGTTTGATATCACATCTCATGCCATAGTATGGGTCTCAGGTTTGGTAGAAGCATTGGGATATCACATCTCATGCTATCGGAAGGGTATCAGGATTGGATTTGGAAGGAGTTGGATATCCCATCTCATGCTATAGGAAGGGTCTCAGGTTGGAATGGGAAGGAGTTGGATATCACATCTCATGTTATAGGAAGGGTCTCAGGATTGGAATGGGAAGGAGTTGGATATCCCATCTCATGTTATAGGACGGGTCTCTGGTTTGGTATAAGCATTGAGATATCACATCTCATGCTATAGGAAGGGTCTCAGGATTGGAATGGGAAGGATTTGGATATCACATCTCATGCTATAGGAAGGGTCTCTGGTTTGGTATAAGCATGGAGATATCACTTCTCATGCTATAGGAAGGGTCTCAGGATTGGAATGGGAAGGAGTTGGATATCACATCTCATGTTATAGGAAGGATCTCAGGTTTGGTATTGGAAGCATTGAGACATCACATCTCATGCTATGGGAAGGGTCTCAGGATTAGAATGGGAAGGACTTGGATATCCCATCTCATGTTATAGGAAGGGTCTCAGGTTTGGTATTAGAAGCATTGAGATATCACATCTCATGCTATAGGAAGGGTCTCAGGATTGGAATGGGAAGGACTTGGATGTCAGATCTCATGCTATAGGGAGGGTCTCAAGTTTGATATTAGAAGCATTGAGATAACAAATCTCATGATATCGGAAGGGTGTCAGGATTGGAATGGGAAGGAGTTGGATATCACATCTCATGATAAAGGAAGGGTCTAAGGTATGGAAGGGGAAGGATTTGGATATCACATCTCATGTTATAGGACGGGTCTCAGGTTTGGTATTAGAAGCATTGAGATATCAAGTCTCATGGTATAGGAAGGGTCTCAAAATTGGAATGGGAAGGAGTTGGATATCACATCTCAAGCTATAGGAAGGGTCTCAGGTTTGGTATAAGCATGGAGATATCACTTCTCATGCTATAGGAAGGGTCTCAGGATTGGAATGGGAAGGAGTTGGATATCACATCTCATGTTATAGGAAGGATCTCAGGTTTGGTATTAGAAGCATTGAGACATCACATCTCATGCTATGGGAAGGGTCTCAGGATTGGAATGGGAAGGAGTTGGATATCACATCTCATGCTATAGGAAGGGTCTCAGGTTTGGTATTAGAAGCATTGAGATATCAAGTCTCATGGTATAGGAAGGGTCTCAAAATTGGAATGGGAAGGAGTTGGATATCACATCTCAAGCTATAGGAAGGGTCTCAGGTTTGGTATACGCATGGAGATATCACTTCTCATGCTATAGGAAGGGTCTCAGGATTGGAATGGGAAGGAGTTGGATATTACATCTCATGCTATAGGAAGGGTCTCAGGTTTGGTATAAGCATGGAGATATCACTTCTCATGCTATAGGAAGGGTCTCAGGATTGGAATGGGAAGGAGTTGGATATCACATCTCATGTTATAGGAAGGATCTCAGGTTTGGTATTAGAAGCATTGAGACATCACATCTCATGCTATGGGAAGGGTCTCAGGATTGGAATGGGAAGGAGTTGGATATCACATCTCATGCTATAGGAAGGGTCTCAGGTTTGGTATAAGCATTGAGATATCACATCTCATGCTATAGGAAGGGTCTCAGGATTGGAATGGGAAGGAGTTGTATATGACATCTCAGGCCATAGCAAGGGTCTCAGGTTTGGTATAAGCATTGAGATATCACATCTCTGCTATCGGAAGGGTCTCAGGATTGGAATGGGAAGGAGTTGGATATCTCATCTCATGTTATAGGAAGGGTCTCAGGTTTGGTATTAGAAGCATTGAGATATCACATCTCATGCTATAGGAAGGGTCTCAGGATTGGAATGGGAAGGACTTGGATGTCAGATCTCATGCTATAGGGAGGGTCTCAAGTTTGATATTAGAAGCATTGAGATAACAAATCTCATGATATCGGAAGGGTGTCAGGATTGGAATGGGAAGGAGTTGGAAATCACATCTCATGATAAAGGAAGGGTCTAAGGTTTGGAAGGGGAAGGATTTGGATATCACATCTCATGTTATAGGACGGGTCTCAGGTTTGGTATTAGAAGCATTGAGATATCAAGTCTCATGGTATAGGAAGGGTCTCAGAATTGGAATGGGAAGGAGTTGGATATCACATCTCAAGCTATAGGAAGGGTCTCAGGATTGGAATGGGAAGGAGTTTGATATCTGTTAGGAAAGATTTCGTAATTGTAGGTAATTTTCCTTCCATGTGGCAACCCCTAAACTTTTTGCTGTTGTTTTTCACCTTGTTCTTGACTTTGCCAGAGAAGTGCAGCCTTCTGCCGCACTCCTCTGGGCTTTCGCTCCTTTTCTTACGGGGAAACTGACATGCCCTTAAGACAGTCAGTACCGGGGAACGCTGTTTCCCGTAGTTTCTTTTATCATGTTGCGGCTTTAGTGCAACATGACCCAAGAGGGCACTGTAAACTAAGTTACAGCTCTCTTGGGTCTCTAGCCTTCTACAGGCCCTAGATACTCATTTAGGATTGTATTTGATCGGTGAAAGTCATTCAGGGATTGGAATGATGGCAGCGATCGTTTTGTGTATTTTGAGCTCCTTTTGGCGTTCTGAGCGCATTTTTTGCGCTGAACCCAAAATGGTGGCCTGGCTCCCAAAATGGCCAGACCACGAGGCTCCTTTGTCCTGTCCACTGACCGTCTTGCTCCCTTCACCTTCCCCAGGTCGAGCGACCCGGGGCCTTCCTTATTTGGGCATGTACTTTCCCGCGAAACGTGGTTGCTTTCGCGGGCTTCTACATGTCTTTTGTGTGCCTCCAGGGTGTGGGCTGGGATGTCTGGTCCCAATACACATCCTGGGTGCCAGAGAGTCTAGGGTAGTGTGAATGCCTGGGACCACCGTGGTCCGTGATTGGTCCACGTATGGTATGTGTGTTGATGAGCGGATCTCCCATTGGCTCCCCTCCGTTTTGGCGCGAAGGGAACCGTGGATAAGAGGGGGCTGGAAACACCACTACCATGTCGATCTCCTGAGTTCTCACGAACGAAGGAATACAGGAGCCAAGTATCCTGCAACCAAGAGGCTGGACCGAGGAATCGCTGGTGACCCGCGGAAGGACTCCTCCTTTGCACTGCTGTCGTCCTGTGAAACCCTTTCCTCCTTTGATCGAACCAGAAGGCCTGTACTGGTGCTTCGACCTTTGGAATAGCAGGAACAGCTATTCTCGGCGACTTCATCATCTCCTGCCAGTAAGCCTTCGGAAGCGTCTCTGGGCCATCCAGTTGACTGACCAGCTTACACGGGAGTCCTGCTCTGTAACCGCCGCCAGGTTGTGTTGTATTTCGAGTCCTTGTCACTCTCACACGCTTAGTACACTTGGCGTTCCCAAGTCTGAAGTGAGTAGTGTACATTTGGCTCAGATACACACGGCCACTCTGTTTCCCTGCTGTGGTGACAAAACTGTGCAGGTTTCTTCGATTGGGACGTCTTTTTTCTCTACACGACGACGAGGCATTCCCGGCTCTTCTGAACCTGCCAGCTGCTGAAACTAACGTGGAGAATCCTGGGTCTGCTTGCATCGGGGACCGGTGAGTAGTATAGCTAGGATCTGGTCGCCCTCCTGCAGTAGCCCATTGCTTTTCCCCGCTGTGTAAAAACAGCACCCTTTTGTCCGTACTCGCGCTCTGCTTCTGCTCGCTGTGGAGGCTGCGCTTGAGTCGCGGAACCTGTTCTTCTTCTGTTGTGCACTAACCCGAACTGCCTGACTTCCTCCGAAGAGCTTCTCCTTTTGCCCGTTGGCACCAGCATGTGCAGGTACTTTGAGCACAAGGCTCCACTCTTCGCAGGGCTCGGACTTCCATCTAGTTAGGTGCCTCTGAAGGCGAACTGAGTCTAAAGCATTATCGCACTGCCTGTTTTCCTTCCCTTTCAGGTGGACTACACATTTTGTGCATATAACGCTTGCGACTGTCGTATTTGTATATATATTGTGTTGATATGGTATGTGTTGGCTTAATATTGTGATATTGCGATTTTCTCGCTACGGTCATTATTTTAAAGGCCTTAAAATAAATGTGTATATATTTTTGATATAACAACTGTTTGGAGTAGTTTGTAAGCGCTCTGGCTTTGTGTGCTCATTGCGGGCTTTCAGTCACCCTCACCCCTCTTGAGACCTAGTCTTGACCGCCGCGATCGCTACCTTGATTGGTCTGGCTCGTCCAGAGGTTACCCTGTTCCAAGTAATTAGGTTGGCCTTCTGAATTTCTGCGCCACCAGGACAGAGTTCAGAAATCCGTCTTAACAAATTGGTGTACAGCGGTGGGATACGACTGAAGGTATCCAGTGTTGCGCACGAACTAAGGCATTTCAGGTTATTCCAACCAGGACACGTAGTGAATTGTTGTAGTATAACTTTAAAAAGGCCATAGTCCTATCTAACAGTATGGAAACAAATACCTTGTTAACTTTAAATGCTTCCAAATCAGAAACATTGAAGAAGATGTGTGCGGAGAGAGGTGTTTCCTCTCAAGGCACTAAATTGGAAATGATCCAAAGAATCGTGGCGTGGCAAGAAGCGCAGCTTGACGCTATAACTTCTGAGGACAGTGCGGAAGGTGGTGGGGCTGCTCTCACTGGTAGAACCGACGGTTCTGCCGCTGCACTGATCCATCGCGACCACGAGGACAGGGAGGATGTGATGTCTAATGTTTCCTCTGTCAGTGCTGATGGGGAGGCTATGCTTGAATTCAAGAAGCAAGAGCTGCGGTTTAGGCAGCAGGAGCTTGAATTCAGCATAGCCAAACTAAAAATCGAACAGGCAGAAAAACAAAAAGACAGGGATCACCAGTCGGAACTGGCCAAGCTTCAGGTTGCAAATGGGTCCAAGGGTCCTGGACATGGGTCTGGGTCTTCCTCTCATCCACGGTTTCCGAAAGATCTGCTCAGTGTGTATGAAGAAAGGAATGACATTATGGACTGGCTGAATGCGTTTGAGTATGCATGCGAAGTTCAACAAGTTGACAATGCTGATAAGATTGCATGGTTACTCAGCAGACTGCCCCATTCTGGCTGTAGTGCCATTATGGAAATGTCGAAGGCTGAGCGAGCTGATTTCGCAATGTTAAAGCAAACTCTCATTTTAAAGTTTGGGAAGACTCCGGCCCAATATTTGAAACGTTTCAGAGAGTATAAGAAAAAGGAAGGTGGTACTTGGGTATCTTATGTCACTGAATCCTTGAAAAACTTAACTGGCTGGGTCGAAGGTTATAAGGTTTCTACCTTCGAAGGCATGATAAATCTTGTCATGCTGGAACACATTTTTGCTTCTTCTTCCCCGGAGCTTAAGCAGCATTTGGCTGATTCAAAGGAGATAGATCCTAAGAAGCTGGCCATTGCAGCAGACTTATGGGTGTCACATCGAGTGTCCCATAAGGACAAAACTCATCCTGGTAAGCAGGAGGAAGGGAAAAAGTCCAAAGATATGGAGGGTGGAGAATCTGATAAATCTTCTTCTCATAAGGGCCACAAAAAGAAAAATAAGGGTAAGACACAAGAGAACTCACAGGGTAGTGGAGGTCCGCCTCCAAAACAGAACTCTGGTTACAATAAGCCTCCCTATGTAAACAGACCCAATGGATCTTGTTTCGCTTGTGGAGCAACTGACCACGTGAAGGGGGATCCCCGGTGTAAGGTTAGACCTTTGGGGGTCCACTCCGCTAATCTGGCCTTCTCCTCCTATGAGGAAGAATAGATTACAGGAGCATCCTTCTCCTCAGACTCATTTCCCAGCGGGATAGAGGCTGAGGTAGTTTTAGTGTCCCTGGGTTCCTGGGAGCCTAAAGTCGCAGAGGCTTATGCTAGGATTCCGGATAATACCAAGCACTACTTTAAAGACAGTGTGCTGATCAATGGAGTGGATACTCCAGCTCTTAGGGATAGTGGGTGCAGTCGCACTGTAGTGGATTCTACCTTGGTAGACTCAGAGGAAGTTGCTAGAGCTACTCTGATGCCCACTAAGTTGGCTGACGGCCCCCTCCGTATGTTTCCCGTAATACCTGTAAATCTTACTTTAAATGGTACAGCAGTCAGGATTCCAGTGAGCATTCAGAGAAACGTCCCGGGAAAGGTCTTGTTAGGTAATGATCTCAGAGCTTTAGGGCTCGTAGGAGACACTGCCGAAAGACCCTACACATGGTCTCAAGCACGGGCAGCATTGGCCAAGTCCAATACGCCGCCCCAGCCGAAGGGGAAACCCAAGGCGAAAGGAGTCGACAAGTCACGACGAGGGAAAGAGAATATTCCCCCGAGCTCGCCTACCACTGCGGTGGAGGAAGTTGGTCAATCGCCCGGGCCTGACGAGGAGGTGGCGATGCCTGAAGTATTCGACCCCAACGATCATCCTGAACTAAAAGACTTGTTAGTTGAAGGAGGTCCTGATAGGGACGAATTCAGTAAAGGCCAACGTGAGTGCCCATCTCTGGAAGGCCTAAGGAGACAGGCCTGCGCCCAGCTTGAGGGTGAACCTCCTGGGACGCATAGGATTTATTGGGAAGGTGGACTCCTGTATAGTGAGCCCACAGAGTCTACAGAAGGAGACCATAGGAGGTTGGTGGTTCCCCTTGCTGTTAGGCCCTTCCTCCTGCAGTTGGCGCATGAAGTTCCCCTTGCTGGTCACCTTGGTATGAAGAGGACCAAGCAAAGGTTATCCATGCACTTCTACTGGCCCAAGATGGGGGTGCAAGTAGAAAGTCACTGCAGGAGTTGTACCTCCTGCCAGTTGTCTGGTAAGGTTGGCGCGACAATCCAAGCTCCGTTGGTACCGCTCCCAGTTGTGGGGGTACCATTTGAAAGGGTAGGGATCTACATCGTTGGTCCCCTTGACCCGCAAACATCCTCGGGCAATAGGTTTATCCTGGTGCTGGTCGACCATGCAACCAGATATCCTGAGGCCATCCCATTGACAACTGTAACTACCAAGTCAGTTGCAGAAGCTTTACTCGGCATATTTACTAGGGTTGGCTTCCCTAAAGAAGTTGTGTCGGGTCATGGCAGCAACTTTATGTCGAAGTACAGGCAGGCTATGTGGAAAGAATGTGGGGTCACCTACAGGTTCTCTTCTGCATACCACCCCCAGACCAATGGTCTGGGGGCGTTTCAACAGGACGTTAAAGAGCGTGATTGGGGCTCTGGAGGAGCCTCAGAGAAGAAAATGGGATCTTCTTGTTTCATGCTTACTGTTTGCCTACCGAGAGGTACCACAGGAGGGTGTTGGCTTCAGCCCCTTCAAACTTCTGTTCGGTCATCCCGTACGGGGACCCATAGCCATCGTCAAGGAGGGATGGGAGATGCCCACTCCCCCTGTTACTACCAAAGTAGTTGATTATGTGCTAGGGCTCAGAAAACGGATGGTACTTCTGATGGGCTTGGCTAGTGATAAATTGAAGGCAGGACAAGCGCTGGTGAAACCTTGGTACGACCAGAAAGCTTCCCTCATCAACTTTACACTTGGTCAGCAAGTCCTGATCATGAATCCCTTAAGGCCTCGAGCTTTACAGGACAACTGGTCAGGCCCTTACCCAGTGGTGGAGCCCCTGGGTGAGGTTAACTATTCAGTGGACCTTGGAAGGCCTGGACAGGCTCCAAAAGTGCTTCACGTGAATAGGCTGAAGGCTTTCGGCCCAAGCGTCGAAATCGCAGCACTGCTACTGGCTTCAGACGTTGCGGGAGAGGAGTCTGAACCTCTCCCCGACTTGTTCCCAAGCAGTCCTTCAGATAGCTCTTTTGAGGGTGTCCGAGTGGCCCCTCACCAAAATGGACAAGGCTCAGTGGTTTACCTTGGACATGAAGTAGGTGGAGGGAAGAGACAGCCTCTACTCAGTCAGGTACAAGCAGTACAAGACTGGCCTACCCCCACTACGCAAACCCAAGTGAGAGCCTTCTTAGGACTCACGGGGTATTACCGCAATTTTGTGGCAGACTATGGCACCATAGCTGCTCCTCTGACTGCCCTCACAACTCCGAAGAAACCCAAGAAGGTAACTTGGACTGACGAGTGTGAGAAGGCCTTTCATGGCTTAAAAGACTCCTTGTGCCAGGCCCCTGTCCTCAGGGCCCCTGATTATCAAAGACCTTTTATCGTGCAGACGGATGCCTCTGACACTGGGATAGGAGCTGTACAATCACAAGTAGATGAGAAGGGTAAGGAACACCCTATCGGTTTTATTAGTCGCCAGCTTAAGGACAGAGAGCTCAGATGGTCCACGGTAGAGAAAGAATGTTTCTCTGTTGTGTGGGCCCTAAGGAAGCTGAGGCCCTACCTCTATGGGACCCACTTCACTGTGCAAACTGACCATAAGCCGTTAAAGTGGCTAATGAACATGAAGGGGGAGAATCCAAAGTTGCTTAGGTGGTCCATAAGTCTACAAGGCTTCGACTTCACTATTGAGCATAGGCCAGGTGTCCAACATAGCAATGCTGATGGGTTGTCCAGAATGTTTAACCGACCTGAACAAGAGACTCATCCAGGGGTGGATTAGTTCCCCCTGTCCATAGTCTGGGAGGGGCGAGTGTTAGGAAAGATTTCGTAATTGTAGGTAATTTTCCTTCCATGTGGCAACCCCTAAACTTTTTGCTGTTGTTTTTCACCTTGTTCTTGACTTTGCCAGAGAAGTGCAGCCTTCTGCCGCACTCCTCTGGGCTTTCGCTCCTTTTCTTACGGGGAAACTGACATGCCCTTAAGACAGTCAGTACCGGGGAACGCTGTTTCCCGTAGTTTCTTTTATCATGTTGCGGCTTTAGTGCAACATGACCCAAGAGGGCACTGTAAACTAAGTTACAGCTCTCTTGGGTCTCTAGCCTTCTACAGGCCCTAGATACTCGTTTAGGATTGTATTTGATCGGAGCAAGTCATTCAGGGATTGGAATGGTGGCAGCGATCGTTTTGTGTATTTTGAGCTCCTTTTGGCGTTCTGAGCGCATTTTTCGCGCTGAACCCAAAATGGTGGCCTGGCTCCCAAAATGGCCAGACCACAAGGCTCCTTTGTCCTGTCCACTGACCGTCTTGCTCCCTTCACCTTCCCCAGGTCGAGCGACCCGGGGCCTTCCTTATTTGGGCATGTACTTTCCCGCGAAACGTGGTTGCTTTCGCGGGCTTCTACATGTCTTTTGTGTGCCTCCAGGGTGTGGGCTGGGATGTCTGGTCCCAATACACATCCTGGGTGCCAGAGAGTCTAGGGTAGTGTGAATGCCTGGGACCACCGTGGTCCGTGATTGGTCCACGTATGGTATGTGTGTTGATGAGCGGATCTCCCATTGGCTCCCCTCCGTTTTGGCGCGAAGGGAACCGTGGATAAGAGGGGGCTGGAAACACCACTACCATGTCGATCTCCTGAGTTCTCACGAAAGAAGGAATACAGGAGCCAAGTATCCTGCAACCAAGAGGCTGGACCGAGGAATCGCTGGTGACCCGCGGAAGGACTCCTCCTTTGCACTGCTGTCGTCCTGTGAAACCCTTTCCTCCTTTGATCGAACCAGAAGGCCTGTACTGGTGCTTCGACCTTTGGAATAGCAGGAACAGCTATTCTCGGCGACTTCATCATCTCCTGCCAGTAAGCCTTCGGAAGCGTCTCTGGGCCATCCAGTTGACTGACCAGCTTACACGGGAGTCCTGCTCTGTAACCGCCGCCAGGTTGTGTTGTATTTCGAGTCCTTGTCACTCTCACACGCTTAGTACACTTGGCGTTCCCAAGTCTGAAGTGAGTAGTGTACATTTGGCTCAGATACACACGGCCGCTCTGTTGCCTTGCTGTGGTGACAAAACTGTGCAGGTTTCTTCGATTGGGACGTCTTTTTTCTCTACACGACGACGAGGCATTCTCTTCTGAACCTGCCAGCTGCTGAAACTAACGTGGAGAAGTCTGGGTCTGCTTGCATCGGGGACCGGTGAGTAGTATAGCTAGGATCTGGTCGCCCTCCTGCAGTAGCCCATTGCTTTTCCCCGCTGTGTAAAAACAGCACCCTTTTGTCCGTACTCGCGCTCTGCTTCTGCTCGCTGTGGAGGCTGCGCTTGAGTCGTGGAACCTGTTCTTCTTCTGTTGTGCACTAACCCGAACTGCCTGACTTCCTCCGAAGAGCTTCTCCTTTTGCCCGTTGGCACCAGCGTGTCCAGGTACTTTGAGCACAAGGCTCCACTCTTCGCAGGGCTCGGACTTCCATCTAGTTAGGTGCCTCTGAAGGCGAACTGAGTCTAAAGCATTATCGCACTGCCTGTTTTCCTTCCCTTTCAGGTGGACTACACATTTCGTGCATATAACGCTTGCGACTGTCGTATTTGTATATATATTGTGTTGATATGGTATGTGTTGGCTTAATATTGTGATATTGTGATTTTCTCGCTACGGTCATTATTTTAAAGGCCTTAAAATAAATGTGTATATATTTTTGATATAACAACTGTTTGGAGTAGTTTGTAAGCGCTCTGGCTTTGTGTGCTCATTGCGGGCTTTCAGTCACCCTCACCCCTCTTGAGACCTAGTCTTGACCGCCGCGATCGCTACCTTGATTGGTCTGGCTCGTCCAGAGGTTACCCTGTTCCAAGTAATTAGGTTGGCCTTCTGAATTTCTGCGCCACCAGGACAGAGAAATCCGTCTTAACAATATCACATCTCATGCCATAGTATGGGTCTCAGGTTTGGTAGAAGCATTGGGATATCACATCTCATGCTATCGGAAGGGTATCAGGATTGGATTTGGAAGGAGTTGGATATCACATCTCATGCTATAGGAAGGGTCTCAGGTTTGGAATGGGAAGAAGTTGGATATCACATCTCATGCTATAGGAAGGGTCTCAGGTTTGGTATAAGCATTGAGATATCACATCTCATGCTATAGGACGGGTCTCAGGATTGGAATGGGAAGGAGTTGTATATGACATCTCATGCCATAGGAAGGGTCTCAGGTTTGGTATAAGCATTGAGGTATCACATCTCATGCTATAGGAAGTGTCTCAGGATTGGAATTGAAAGGAGTTGGATATCCCATCTCATGTTATAGGACGGGTCTCAGGTTTGTTATTAGAATCATTGAGATATCATATTGCATGCTGTAGGAAGGGTCTAAGGATTGGAATGGGAAGGACTTAGATATCACATCTCATGCTATAGGTAGGCTCTCAGGTTTGGAAAGGGAAGGAGTTGGATATCACATTTCATGTTAGGGGAAGGATCTCAGGTTTGGTATTAGAGGCATTGAGATATCACATCTCATGCTATAGGAAGGGTCTCAGGATTGGAATGGGAAGGAGTTGGATATCACATCTCATGCTATAGGAAGGGTCTCAGGTTTGGTATAAGCATTGAGATATCACATCTCATGCTATAGGAAGGGTCTCAGGATTGGAATGGGAAGGAGTTGGATATCACATTTGATGTTATAGGAAGAATCTCAGGTTTGGTATTAGAAGCATTGAGACATCACATCTCATGCTATGGGAAGGGTCTCAGGATTGGAATGGGAAGGAGTTGGATATCACATCTCATGCTATAGGAAGGGTCTCAGGTTTGGTATAAGCATTGAGATATCACATCTCATACTATAGGAAGGGTCTCAGGATTGGAATGGGAAGGAGTTGTATGTGACATCTCATGCCATAGGAAGGGTCTCAGGTTTGGTATAAGCATTGAGATATCACATCTCTGCTATCGGAAGGGTCTCAGGATTGGAATGGGAAGGAGTTGGATATCCCATCTCATGTTATAGGAAGAGTCACAGGTTTGGTATTAGAAGCATTGAGATATCACATCTCATGCTATCGGAAGGGTCTCAGGATTGGAATGGGAAGGACTTGGATATCACATCTCATGCTATAGGAAGGCTCTCAGGTTTGGAAGGGGAAGGAGTTGGATATCACATTTCATGTTAGAGGTAGGATCTCAGGTTTGGTAAAGAGGCATTGAGATATCACATCTCATGCTATAGGAAGGGTCTCAGGATTGGAATGGGAAGGAGTTGGATATCACATCTCATGTTATAGGAAAGATCTCAGGTTTGGTATTAGAAGCATTGAGACATCACATCTCATGTTATAGGAAGGGTCTCAGGATTGGAATGGGAAGGACTTGGATATCACATCTCATGCTATAGGAAGGCTCTCAGGTTTGGAAGGGGAAGGAGTTGGATATCACATTTCATGTTAGAGGTAGGATCTCAGTATTGGTAAAGAGGCATTGAGATAACACATCTCATGCTATCGGAAGGGTCTCAGGATTGGAATGGGAAGGAGTTTGATATCACATCTCATGCTATAGGAAGGGTCTCAGGTTTGGAACTGGAAGGAGTTGGATATCCCATCTCATGTTATAGGACGGGTCTCAGGTTTGGTATTAGAAGCATTGAGATATCACATCGCATGCTGTAGGAAGGGTCTCAGGATTGGAATGGGAAGGAGTTGGATATTACATTCTTGCTATAGGAAGGGTCTCATGTTTGGAATGGGAAAGAGTTGGATATCACATATGCTATAGGAAGGGTCTCAGGTTTGGAACGGGAAAGAATTGGATATCACATCTCATGCTATAGGAAGGGTCTCAGGTTTGGTATAAGCATTGAGATATCACATCTCTGCTATCGGAAGTGTCTCAGGATTGGAATGGGAAGGAGTTAGATATCCCATCTCATGTTATAGGACGGGTCTCAGGTTTGTTATTAGAATCATTGAGATATCATATTGCATGCTGTAGGAAGGGTCTAAGGATTGGAATGGGAAGGACTTGGATATCACATCTCATGCTATAGGTAGGCTCTCAGGTTTGGAAAGGGAAGGAGTTGGATATCACATTTCATGTTAGAGGAAGGATCTCAGGTTTGGTATTAGAGGCATTGAGATATCACATCTAATGCTATAGGAAGGGTCTCAGGATTGGAATGGGAAGGAGTTGGATATCACATCTCATGCTATAGGAAGGGATTCAGGTTTGGTATAAGCATTGAGATATCACATCTCATGCTATAGGAAGGGTCTCAGGATTGGAATGGGAAGGAGTTGGATATCACATCTCATGCTATAGGAAGGGTCTCAGGTTTGGTATAAGCATTGAGATATCACATCTCATGCTATAGGAAGGGTCTCAGGATTGGAATGGGAAGGAGTTGTATATGACATCTCATGCCATAGGAAGGGTCTCAGGTTTGGTATAAGCATTGAGATATCACATCTCTGCTATCGGAAGGGTCTCAGGATTGGAATGGGAAGGAGTTTGATATCACATCTCATGCCATGTATGGGTCTCAGGTTTTGTAGAAGCATTGGGATATCACATCTCATGCTATCGGAAGGGTATCAGGATTGGATTTGGAAGGAGTTGGATATCCCATCTCATGCTATAGGAAGGGTCTCAGGTTGGAATGGGAAGGAGTTGGATATCACATCTGATGTTATAGGAAGGCTCTCAGGTTTGGAAGGGGAAGGACTTGGATATCACATCTCATGCTATAGGAAGGCTCTCAGGTTTGGAAGGGGAAGGAGTTGGATATCACATTTCATGTTAGAGGTAGAATATCAGGTTTGGTAAAGAGGCATTGAGATATCACATCTCGTGCTATAGGAAGGGTCTCAGAATTGGAATGGGAAGGAGTTGGATATCACATCTCATGTTATAGGAAAGATCTCAGGTTTGGTATTAGAAGCATTGAGACATCACACCTCATGTTATAGGAAGGGTCTCAGGATTGGAATGGGAAGAAGTTGGATATCACATCTCATGCTATAGGAAGGGTCTCAGGTTTGGTATAAACATTGAGATATCACATCTCATGCTATAGGAAGGGTCTCATGATTGGAATGGGAAGGAGTTGTATATGACATCTCATGCCATAGGAAGGGTCCCAGGTTTGGTATAAGCATTGAGATATCACATCTCATGCTATAGGCAGGGTCTCAGGTTTGGAAAGGGAAGGAGTTGGATATCACATTTCATGTTAGAGGTAGGATCTCAGGTTTGGTATTAGAGGCATTGAGATATCACATCTCATGCTATCAGAAGGGTCTCAGGATTGGAATGGGAAGGAGTTGGATATCACATCTCATGCTAAAGGGAGGGTCTCAGGTTTGGAAGGGGAAGGATTTGGATATCACATCTCATGTTATAGGAAGGATCTCAGGTTTGGTATTAGAAGCATTGAGATATCACATCTCATGCTATCGGAAGTATCTCAGGTTTGGTATTAGAGGCATTGAGATATCACATCTCATGCTATCATAAGGGTCTCAGGATTGGAATGGGAAGTAGTTGGATATCACATCTCATGCTAAAGGGAGGGTCTCAGGTTTGGAAGGGGAAGGATTTGGATATCACATCACATGTTATAAGAAGGATCTCAGGTTTGGTATTAGAAGCATTGAGATAACACATCTCATGCTATCGGAAGGGTCTCAGGATTGGAATGGGAAGGAGCTGGATATCACATCTCATGCTATAGGAAGGGTCTCAGGTTTGGAACGGGAAGGAGTTGGATATCACATCTCATGTTATAGGAAGAGTCTCAGGTTTGGTATAAACATTGAGATATCACATCTCTGAAATCGGAAGTGTCTCAGGATTGGGATGGGAAGGAGTTGGATATCACATCTCATGCTATAGGGAGGTTCTCAGGTTTGATATTAGAAGCATTGAGATATCACATATGCTATTGGAAGGGTCTCAGTATTGGAATTGGAAGGAGTTGGATATCACATCTCTGCTATCGGAAGGGTCTCAGGATTGGAATATGAAGGAGTTGGATATCCCATCTCATGTTATAGGAAGGGTCTCAGGTTTGGTATTAGAAGCATTGAGATATCACATCTCATGCTATAGGAAGGGTCTCAGGATTGGAATGGGAAGGACTTGGATGTCAGATCTCATGCTATAGGGAGGGTCTCAAGTTTGATATTAGAAGCATTGAGATAACAAATCTCATGATATCGGAAGGGTGTCAGGATTGGAATGGGAAGGAGTTGGAAATCACATCTCATGATAAAGGAAGGGTCTCAGGTTTGGAAGGGGAAGGATTTGGATATCACATCTCATGTTATAGGACGGGTCTCAGGTTTGATATTAGAAGCATTGAGATATCAAGTCTCATGGTATAGGAAGGGTCTCAGAATTGGAATGGGAAGGAGTTGGATATCACATCTCAAGCTATAGCAAGGGTCTCAGGATTGGAATGGGAAGGAGTTTGATATCACATCTCATGCCATGTATGGGTCTCAGGTTTTGTAGAAGCATTGGGATATCACATCTCATGCTATCGGAAGGGTATCAGGATTGGATTTGGAAGGAGTTGGATATCCCATCTCATGCTATAGGAAGGGTCTCAGGTTGGAATGGGAAGGAGTTGGATATCACATCTGATGTTATAGGAAGGGTCTCAGGATTGGAATGGGAAGGACTTGGATATCACATCTCATGCTATAGGAAGGCTCTCAGGTTTGGAAGGGGAAGGAGTTGGATATCACATTTCATGTTAGAGGTAGGATATCAGGTTTGGTAAAGAGGCATTGAGATATCACATCTCGTGCTATAGGAAGGGTCTCAGAATTGGAATGGGAAGGAGTTGGATATCACATCTCATGTTATAGGAAAGATCTCAGGTTTGGTATTAGAAGCATTGAGACATCACACCTCATGTTATAGGAAGGGTCTCAGGATTGGAATGGGAAGAAGTTGGATATCACATCTCATGCTATAGGAAGGGTCTCAGGTTTGGTATAAACATTGAGATATCACATCTCATGCTATAGGAAGGGTCTCAGGATTGGAATGGGAAGGAGTTGTATATGACATCTCATGCCATAGGAAGGGTCCCAGGTTTGGTATAAGCATTGAGATATCACATCTCATGCTATAGGAAGGGTCTCAGGATTGGAATGGGAAGGACTTGGATATCACATCTCATGCTATAGGCAGCGTCTCAGGTTTGGAAAGGGAAGGAGTTGGATATCACATTTCATGTTAGAGGTAGGATCTCAGGTTTGGTATTAGAGGCATTGAGATATCACATCTCATGCTATCAGAATGGTCTCAGGATTGGAATGGGAAGGAGATGGATATCACATCTCATGCTAAAGGGAGGGTCTCAGGTTTGGAAGGGGAAGGATTTGGATATCACATCTCATGTTATAGGAAGGATCTCAGGTTTGGTATTAGAAGCATTGAGATATCACATCTCATGCTATCGGAAGTATCTCAGGTTTGGTATTAGAGGCATTGAGATATCACATCTCATGCTATCATAAGGGTCTCAGGATTGGAATGGGAAGGAGTTGGATATCACATCTCATGCTAAAGGGAGGGTCTCAGGTTTGGAAGGGGAAGGATTTGGATATCACATCACATGTTATAAGAAGGATCTCAGGTTTGGTATTAGAAGCATTGAGATAACACATCTCATGCTATCGGAAGGGTCTCAGGATTGGAATGGGAAGGAGCTGGATATCACATCTCATGCTATAGGAAGGGTCTCAGGTTTGGAACGGGAAGGAGTTGGATATCACATCTCATGTTATAGGAAGAGTCTCAGGTTTGGTATAAACATTGAGATATCACATCTCTGAAATCGGAAGTCTCTCAGGATTGGGATGGGAAGGAGTTGGATATCACATCTCATGCTATAGGGAGGTTCTCAGGTTTGATATTAGAAGCATTGAGATATCACATATGCTATTGGAAGGGTCTCAGTATTGGAATTGGAAGGAGTTGGATATCACATCTCTGCTATCGGAAGGGTCTCAGGATTGGAATATGAAGGAGTTGGATATCCCATCTCATGTTATAGGAAGGGTCTCAGGTTTGGTATTAGAAGCATTGAGATATCACATCTCATGCTATAGGAAGGGTCTCAGGATTGGAATGGGAAGGACTTGGATGTCAGATCTCATGCTATAGGGAGGGTCTCAAGTTTGATATTAGAAGCATTGAGATAACAAATCTCATGATATCGGAAGGGTGTCAGGATTGGAATGGGAAGGAGTTGGAAATCACATCTCATGATAAAGGAAGGGTCTAAGGTTTGGAAGGGGAAGGATTTGGATATCACATCTCATGTTATAAGACGGGTCTCAGGTTTGGTATTAGAAGCATTGAGATATCAAGTCTCATGGTATAGGAAGGGTCTCAGAATTGGAATGGGAAGGAGTTGGATATCACATCTCAAGCTATAGGAAGGGTCTCAGGATTGGAATGGGAAGGAGTTTGATATCACATCTCATGCCATAGTATGGGTCTCAGGTTTGGTAGAAGCATTGGGATATCACATCTCATGCTATCGGAAGGGTATCAGGATTGGATTTGGAAGGAGTTGGATATCCCATCTCATGCTATAGGAAGGGTCTCAGGTTGGAATGGGAAGGAGTTGGATATCACATCTCATGTTATAGGAAGGGTCTCAGGATTGGAATGGGAAGGAGTTGGATATCCCATCTCATGTTATAGGACGGGTCTCTGGTTTGGTATAAGCATTGAGATATCACATCTCATGCTATAGGAAGGGACTCAGGATTGGAATGGGAAGGATTTGGATATCACATCTCATGCTATAGGAAGGGTCTCGGGTTTGGTATAAGCATGGAGATATCACTTCTCATGCTATAGGAAGGGTCTCAGGATTGGAATGGGAAGGAGTTGGATATCACATCTCATGTTATAGGAAGGATCTCAGGTTTGGTATTAGAAGCATTGAGACATCACATCTCATGCTATGGGAAGGGTCTCAGGATTAGAATGGGAAGGACTTGGATATCCCATCTCATGTTATAGGAAGGGTCTCAGGTTTGGTATTAGAAGCATTGAGATATCACGTCTCATGCTATAGGAAGGGTCTCAGGATTGGAATGGGAAGGACTTGGATGTCAGATCTCATGCTATAGGGAGGGTCTCAAGTTTGATATTAGAAACATTGAGATAACAAATCTCATGATATCGGGAGGGTGTCAGGATTGGAATGGGAAGGAGTTGGATATCACATCTCATGATAAGGAAGGGTCTAAGGTTTGGAAGGGGAAGGATTTGGATATCACATCTCATGTTATAGGACAGGTCTCAGGTTTGGTATTAGAAGCATTGAGATATCAAGTCTCATGGTATAGGAAGGGTCTCAGAATTGGAATGGGAAGGAGTTGGATATCACATCTCAAGCTATAGGAAGGGTCTCAGGATTGGAATGGGAAGGAGTTTGATATCACATCTCATGCCATAGTATGGGTCTCAGGTTTGGTAGAAGCATTGGGATATCACATCTCATGCTATCGGAAGGGTATCAGGATTGGATTTGGAAGGAGTTGGATATCCCATCTCATGCTATAGGAAGGGTCTCAGGTTGGAATGGGAAGGATTTGGATATCACATCTCATGTTATAGGAAGGGTCTCAGGATTGGAATGGGAAGGACTTGGATATCATATCTCATGCTATAGGAAGGCTCTCAGGTTTGGAAGGGGAAGGAGTTGGATATCACATTTCATGTTAGAGGAAGGATCTCAGGTTTGGTATTAGAGGCATTGAGATATCACATCTCATGCTATAGGAAGGTTCTCAGGATTGGAATGGGAAGGAGTTGGATATCACATCTCAAGCTATAGGAAGGGTCTCAGGTTTGGTATAAGCATTGAGATATCACATCTCATGCTATAGGAAGGGTCTCAGGATTGGAATGGGAAGGAGTTGGATATCACATCTCATGTTATAGGAAAGATATCAGGTTTGGTATTAGAAGCATTGAGACATCACATCTCATGTTATAGGAAGGGTCTCAGAATTGGAATGGGAAGAAGTTGGATATCACATCTCATGCTATAGGAAGGGTCTCAGGTTTGGTATAAGCATTGAGATATCACATCTCATGCTATAGGAAGGGTCTCAGGATTGGAATGGGAAGGAGTTGTATATGACATCTCATGCCATAGGAAGGGTCTCAGGTTTGGTATAAGCATTGAGATATCACATCTCATGCTATAGGAAGTGTCTCAGGATTGGAATTGAAAGGAGTTGGATATCCCATCTCATGTTATAGGACGGGTCTCAGGTTTGTTATTAGAATCATTGAGATATCATATTGCATGCTGTAGGAAGGGTCTAAGGATTGGAATGGGAAGGACTTGGATATCACATCTCATGCTATAGTTAGGCTCTCAGGTTTGGAAAGGGAAGGAGTTGGATATCACATTTCATGTTAGGGGAAGGATCTCAGGTTTGGTATTAGAGGCATTGAGATATCACATCTCATGCTATAGGAAGGGTCTCAGGATTGGAATGGGAAGGAGTTGGATATCACATCTCATGCTATAGGAAGGGTCTCAGGTTTGGTATAAGCATTGAGATATCACATCTCATGCTACAGGAAGGGTCTCAGGATTGGAATGGGAAGGAGTTGGATATCACATTTGATGTTATAGGAAGGATCTCAGGTTTGGTATTAGAAGCATTGAGACATCACATCTCATGCTATGGGAAGGGTCTCAGGATTGGAATGGGAAGGAGTTGGATATCACATCTCATGCTATAGGAAGGGTCTCAGGTTTGGTATAAGCATTGAGATATCACATCTCATACTATAGGAAGGGTCTCAGGATTGGAATGGGAAGGAGTTGTATGTGACATCTCATGCCATAGGAAGGGTCTCAGGTTTGGTATAAGCATTGAGATATCACATCTCTGCTATCGGAAGGGTCTCAGGATTGGAATGGGAAGGAGTTGGATATCCCATCTCATGTTATAGGAAGAGTCACAGGTTTGGTATTAGAAGCATTGAGATATCACATCTCATGCTATCGGAAGGGTATCAGGATTGGATTTGGAAGGAGTTGAATATCCCATCTCATGCTATAGGAAGTGTCTCAGGTTGGAATGGGAAGGAGTTGGATATCACATCTGATGTTATAGGAAGGGTCTCAGGATTGGAATGGGAAGGACTTGGATATCACATCTCATGCTATAGGAAGGCTCTCAGGTTTGGAAGGGGAAGGAGTTGGATATCACATTTCATGTTAGAGGTAGGATCTCAGGTTTGGTAAAGAGGCATTGAGATATCACATCTCATGCTATAGGAAGGGTCTCAGGATTGGAATGGGAAGGAGTTGGATATCACATCTCATGTTATAGGAAAGATCTCAGGTTTGGTATTAGAAGCATTGAGACATCACATCTCATGTTATAGGAAGGGTCTCAGGATTGGAATGGGAAGGACTTGGATATCACATCTCATGCTATAGGAAGGCTCTCAGGTTTGGAAGGGGAAGGAGTTGGATATCACATTTCATGTTAGAGGTAGGATCTCAGGTTTGGTAAAGAGGCATTGAGATATCACATCTCATGCTATAGGAAGGGTCTCAGGATTGGAATGGGAAGGAGTTGGATATCACATCTCATGTTATAGGAAAGATCTCAGGTTTGGTATTAGAAGCATTGAGACATCACATCTCATGTTATAGGAAGGGTCTCAGGATTGGAATGGGAAGGACTTGGATATCACATCTCATGCTATAGGAAGGCTCTCAGGTTTGGAAGGGGAAGGAGTTGGATAACACATTTCATGTTAGAGGTAGGATCTCAGGTTTGGTAAAGAGGCATTGAGATAACACATCTCATGCTATCGGAAGGGTCTCAGGATTGGAATGGGAAGGAGTTTGATATCACATCTCATGCTATAGGAAGGGTCTCAGGTTTGGAACTGGAAGGAGTTGGATATCCCATCTCATGTTATAGGACGGGTCTCAGGTTTGGTATTAGAAGCATTGAGATATCACATTGCATGCTGTAGGAAGGGTCTCAGGATTGGAATGGGAAGGAGTTGGATATTACATTCTTGCTATAGGAAGGGTCTCATGTTTGGAATGGGAAGGAGTTGGATATCACATATGCTATAGGAAGGGTCTCAGGTTTGGAACGGGAAAGAATTGGATATCACATCTCATGCTATCGGAAGGGTCTCAGGTTTGGTATAAGCATTGAGATATCACATCTCTGCTTTCGGAAGTGTCTCAGGATTGGAATGGGAAGGAGTTGGATATCCCATCTCATGTTATAGGACGGGTCTCAGGTTTGTTATTAGAATCATTGAGATATCATATTGCATGCTGTAGGAAGGGTCTAAGGATTGGAATGGGAAGGACTTGGATATCACATCTCATGCTATAGGTAGGCTCTCAGGTTTGGAAAGGGAAGGAGTTGGATATCACATTTCATGTTAGAGGAAGGATCTCAGGTTTGGTATTAGAGGCATTGAGATATCACATCTAATGCTATAGGAAGGGTCTCAGGATTGGAATGGGAAGGAGTTGGATATCACATCTCATGCTATAGGAAGGGATTCAGGTTTGGTATAAGCATTGAGATATCACATCTCATGCTATAGGAAGGGTCTCAGGATTGGAATGGGAAGGAGTTGGATATCACATCTCATGCTATAGGAAGGGTCTCAGGTTTGGTATAAGCATTGAGATATCACATCTCATGCTATAGGAAGGGTCTCAGGATTGGAATGGGAAGGAGTTGTATATGACATCTCATGCCATAGGAAGGGTCTCAGGTTTGGTATAAGCATTCAGATATCACATCTCTGCTATCGGAAGGGTCTCAGGATTGGAATGGGAAGGAGTTTGATATCACATCTCATGACATGTATGGGTCTCAGGTTTTGTAGAAGCATTGGGATATCACATCTCATGCTATCGGAAGGGTATCAGGATTGGATTTGGAAGGAGTTGGATATTCCATCTCATGCTATAGGAAGGGTCTCAGGTTGGAATGGGAAGGAGTTGGATATCACATCTGATGTTATAGGAAGGGTCTCAGGATTGGAATGGGAAGGACTTGGATATCACATCTCATGCTATAAGAAGGCTCTCAGGTTTGGAAGGGGAAGGAGTTGGATATCACATTTCATGTTAGAGGTAGGATATCAGGTTTGGTAAAGAGGCATTGAGATATCACATCTCGTGCTATAGGAAGGGTCTCAGAATTGGAATGGGAAGGAGTTGGATATCACATCTCATGTTATAGGAAAGATCTCAGGTTTGGTATTAGAAGCATTGAGACATCACATCTCATGTTATAGGAAGGGTCTCAGGATTGGAATGGGAAGAAGTTGGATATCACATCTCATGCTATAGGAAGGGTCTCAGGTTTGGTATAAGCATTGAGATATCACATCTCATGCTATAGGAAGGGTCTCAGGATTGGAATGGGAAGGAGTTGTATATGACATCTCATGCCATAGGAAGGGTCCCAGGTTTGGTATAAGCATTGAGATATCACATCTCATGCTATAGGAAGGGTCTCAGGATTGGAATGGGAAGGACTTGGATATCACATCTCATGCTATAGGCAGGGTCTCAGGTTTGGAAAGGGAAGGAGTTGGATATCACATTTCATGTTAGAGGTAGGATCTCAGGTTTGGTATTAGAGGCATTGAGATATCACATCTCATGCTATCAGAAGGGTCTCAGGATTGGAATGGGAAGGAGTTGGATATCACATCTCATGCTAAAGGGAGGGTCTCAGGTTTGGAAGGGGAAGGATTTGGATATCACATCTCATGTTATAGGAAGGATCTCAGGTTTGGTATTAGAAGCATTGAGATATCACATCTCATGCTATCGGAAGTATCTCAGGTTTGGTATTAGAGGCATTGAGATATCACATCTCATGCTATCATAAGGGTCTCAGGATTGGAATGGGAAGGAGTTGGATATCACATCTCATGCTAAAGGGAGGGTCTCAGGTTTGGAAGGGGAAGGATTTGGATATCACATCACATGTTATAAGAAGGATCTCAGGTTTGGTATTAGAAGCATTGAGATAACACATCTCATGCTATCGGAAGGGTCTCAGGATTGGAATGGGAAGGAGCTGGATATCACATCTCATGCTATAGGAAGGGTCTCAGGTTTGGAACGGGAAGGAGTTGGATATCACATCTCATGTTATAGGAAGAGTCTCAGGTTTGGTATAAACATTGAGATATCACATCTCTGAAATCGGGAGTGTCTCAGGATTGGGATGGGAAGGAGTTGGATATCACATCTCATGCTATAGGGAGGTTCTCAGGTTTGATATTAGAAGCATTGAGATATCACATATGCTATTGGAAGGGTCTCAGTATTGGAATTGGAAGGAGTTGGATATCACATCTCATGCTATCGGAAGGGTCTCATGTTTGGAATGGGAAGGAGTTGGATATCACATATGCTATAGGAAGTGTCTCAGGTTTGGAATGGGAATGAGTTGGATATCACATCTTATGTTATAGGAAGGGTCTCAGGTTTGGTATAAGCATTGAGATATCACATCTCTGCTATCGGAAGTGGCTCAGGATTGGAATGGGAAGGAGTTGGATATCCCATCTCATGTTATAGGACGGGTCTCTGGTTTGGTAAAAGCATTGAGATATCACATCTCATGCTATACGAAGGGTCTCAGGATTGGAATGGGAAGGATTTGGATATCACATCTCATGCTATAGGAAGGGTCTCAGGTTTGGTATACGCATGGAGATATCACTTCTCATGCTATAGGAAGGGTCTCAGGATTGGAAAAGGAAGGAGTTGGATATCACATCTCATGTTATAGGAAGGATCTCAGGTTTGGTATTAGAAGCATTGAGATATCACATCTCATGCTATCAGAAGGGTCTCAGGATTGGAATGGGAAGGAGTTGGATATCACATCTCATGCTAAAGGGAGGGTCTCAGGTTTGGAAGGGGAAGGATTTGGATATCACATCTCATGTTATCAGAAGGATCTCAGGTTTGGTATTAGAAGTATTGAGATATCATATCTCATGCTATAGGAAGGGTCTCAGGACTGGAATGGGAAGGAGTTGGATATCACATCTCATGCTAAAGGAAGGGTCTCAGGTTTGGTAGAAGCATTGAGATATCACATCTCCTGCTATAGGAAGGGTCTTAGGATTGGAATGGGAAGGACTTAGATATCACATATCATGCTATAGGGAGGGTCTCAGTTTTGATATTAGAAGCATTGAGATATCACATCTTATGCTATCGGAAGTGTCTCAGGATTGGAATGGGAAGGAGCTGGATATCACATCTCATGCTAAAGGAAGGGTCTCAGGTTTGGAATGGGAAGGAGTTGGATATCACATCTCATGTTATAGGAAGGGTCTCAGGTTTGGTATAAGCATTGAGATATCACATCTCTGCTATCGGAAGTGTCTCAGGATTGGAATGGGAAGGAGTTGGATATCCCATCTCATGCTATAGATATGCTCTCAGGTTTGGAAAGGGAAGGAGTTGGATATCACATCTCATGCTATAGGAAATTTCTCAGGATTGGAATGAGAAGTAGTTGGATATCACATCTCATGCTATAGGAAGGGTCTCAGGTTTGGTATAAGCATTGAGAAATCACATCTCATGCTATAGGATGGGTCTCAGGATTGGAATGGAAGGAGTTGGATATCACAACTCATGCTATAAGAAGGGTCTCAGGATTGGAATGGGAAGTAGTTGGATATCACATCTCATGATATAGGAAGGGTCTCAGGTTTGGTATTAGAAGCATTGAGATATCACATCTCATGCTATAGGAAGGGTCTCAGGATTGGAATGGGAAGGAATTGGATATCACATCTCATGCTATAGATAGGCTCTCAGGTTTGGAAAGGGAAGGAGTTGGATATCACATCTCATGCTATAGGAAGGATCTCAGGATTGGAATGGGAAGTAGGTGGATATCACATCTCATGCTATAGGAAGGGTCTCAGGTTTGGTATAAGCATTGAGATATCACATCTCATGCTATAGGAAGGGTCTCAGGATTGGAATGGGAAGGAGTTGTATATGACATCTCATGCCGTAGGAAGGGTCTCAGGTTTGGTATAAGCATTGAGATATCACTTCTCATGCTATAGGAAGTGTCTCAGGATTGGAATGGGAAGGAGTTGGATATCACATCTCATGTTATAGGAAGGATCTCAGGTTTGGTATTAGAAGCATTGAGAAATCACATCTCATGCTATAGGAAGGGTCTCAGGATTGGAATGGGAAGGAGTTGGATATCACATCTCATGCTAAAGGGAGGGTCTCAGGTTTGGAAGGGGAATGATTTGGATATAACATCTCGTGTTATAGGAATGATCTCAGGTTTGGTATTAGAAGCATTGAGATATCACATCTCATGCTATCGGAAGGATCTCAGGTTTGGTGTTAGAAGCATTGAGATATCAAATCTCATGCTATAGGAAGGGTCTCAGGATTGGAATGGGAAGGAGTTGGATATCACATCTCATGCTATAGGAAGGGTCTCAGGATTGGAATGGGAAGGAGTTGTATATGACATCTCATGCCACAGGAAGGGTCTCAGGTTTGGTATAAGCATTGAGATATCACATCTCTGCTATCGGAAGGGTCTCAGGATTGGATTGGGAAGGAGTTGGATATCCCATCTTATGTTATAGGAAGTGTCTCAGGTTTGGTATTAGAAGCATTGAGATATCACATCTCATGCTATAGGAAGGGTCTCAGGATTGGAATGGGAAGGACTTGGATATCACATCTCATGCTATAGGGAGGGTCTCACGTTTGGAAAGGGAAGGGGTTGGATATCACATTTCATGTTAGAGGTAGGAATCAAGTTTGGTATTAGAGGCATTGAGATATCACATCTCATGCTATCAGAAGGGTCTCAGGATTGGAATGGGAAGGAGTTGGATAGCACATCTCATGCTAAAGGTAGGGTCTCAGATTTGGAAGGGGAAGGATTTGGATATCACATCTCATGTTATAGGAAGGATCTCAGGTTTGGTATCAGAAGCATTGAGATATGACATCTCATGCTATTGGAAGGATCTCAGGTTTGGTATTAGAGGCATTGAGATATCACATCTCATGCTAAAGGGAGGGGCCCAGGTTTGGAAGGGGAAGGATTTGGATATCACATCTCTTATTATAGGAAGGATCACAGGTTTGGTATTAGAAGCATTGAGATATCACATCTCATGCTATCGGAAGGGTCTCAGGATTGGAATGGGAAGGAGTTGGATATCACATCTCATGCTATTGGAAGGGTCTCAGGTTTGGAACGGGAAGGAGTTGGATATCACATCTCATGTTATAGGAAGAGTCTCAGGTTTGGTATAAGCATTGAGATATCACATCTCTGCTATCTGAGGTGTCTCAGGATTGGGATGGGAAGGAATTGGATATCACATCTCATGCTATAGGAAGGGTCTCAGGTTTGGAACGGGAAGGAGTTGGATATCCCATCTCATGTTATAGGACGGGTCTCAGGTTTGATATTAGAAGCATTGAGATATCACATCGCATGCTGTAGGAAGGGTCTCAGGTTTGGAATGGGAAGGATTTGGATATCACATTTCATGTCATAGGAAGGATCTCAGGTTTGGTATTATAAGCATTGATATATCACATCTCATGCTATAGGAATGGTCTCAGGATTGGAATGGGTAGGAGTTGGATATTACATTCTTGCTGTAGGAAGGGTCTCATGTTTGGAATGGGAAGGAGTTGGATATCACATATGCTATAGGAAGTGTCTCAGGTTTGGAACGGGAATGAGTTGGATATCACATCTCATGTTATAGGAAGGGTCTCAGGTTTGGTATAAGCATTGAGATATCACATCTCTGCTATCGGAAGTGGCTCAGGATTGGAATGGGAAGGAGTTGGATATCCCATCTCATGTTATAGGACGGGTCTCTGGTTTGGTATAAGCATTGAGATATCACATCTCATGCTATAGGAAGGGTCTCAGGATTGGAATGGGAAGGATTTGGATATCACATCTCATGCTATAGGAAGGGTCTCAGGTTTGGTATACGCATGGAGATATCACTTCTCATGCTGTAGGAAGGGTCTCAGGATTGGAATGGGAAGGAGTTGGATATTACATCTCATGCTATAGGAAGGGTATCAGGTTTGCTATAAGCATGGAGATATCACTTCTCATGCTATAGGAAGGGTCTCAGGATTGGAATGGGAAGGAGTTGGATATCACATCTCATGTTATAGGAAGGATCTCAGGTTTGGTATTAGAAGCATTGAGACATCACATCTCATGCTATGGGAAGGGTCTCAGGATTGGAATGGGAAGGAGTTGGATATCACATCTCATGCTATAGGAAGGGTCTCAGGTTTGGTATAAGCATTGAGATATCACATCTCATGCTATAGGAAGGGTCTCAGGATTGGAATGGGAAGGAGTTGTATATGACATCTCAGGCCATAGCAAGGGTCTCAGGTTTGGTATAAGCATTGAGATATCACATCTCTGCTATCGGAAGGGTCTCAGGATTGGAATGGGAAGGAGTTGGATATCCCATCTCATGTTATAGGAAGGGTCTCAGGTTTGGTATTAGAAGCATTGAGATATCACATCTCATGCTATAGGAAGGGTCTCAGGATTGGAATGGGAAGGACTTGGATGTCAGATCTCATGCTATAGGGAGGGTCTCAAGTTTGATATTAGAAGCATTGAGATAACAAATCTCATGATATCGGAAGGGTGTCAGGATTGGAATGGGAAGGAGTTGGAAATCACATCTCATGATAAAGGAAGGGTCTAAGGTTTGGAAGGGGAAGGATTTGGATATCACATCTCATGTTATAGGACGGGTCTCAGGTTTGGTATTAGAAGCATTGAGATATCAAGTCTCATGGTATAGGAAGGGTCTCAGAATTGGAATGGGAAGGAGTTGGATATCACATCTCAAGCTATAGGAAGGGTCTCAGGATTGCAATGGGAAGGAGTTTGATATCACATCTCATGCCATAGTATGGGTCTCAGGTTTGGTAGAAGCATTGGGATATCACATCTCATGCTATCGGAAGGGTATCAGGATTGGATTTGGAAGGAGTTGGATATCCCATCTCATGCTATAGGAAGGGTCTCAGGTTGGAATGGGAAGGAGTTGGATATCACATCTCATGTTATAGGAAGGGTCTCGGGATTGGAATGGGAAGGAGTTGGATATCCCATCTCATGTTATAGGACGGGTCTCTGGTTTGGTATAAGCATTGAGATATCACATCTCATGCTATAGGAAGGGTCTCAGGATTGGAATGGGAAGGATTTGGATATCACATCTCATGCTATAGGAAGGGTCTCAGGTTTGGTATACGCATGGAGATATCACTTCTCATGCTATAGGAAGGGTCTCAGGATTGGAATGGGAAGGAGTTGGATATCACATCTCATGCTATAGGAAGGGTCTTGGGTTTGGTATAAGCATGGAGATATCACTTCTCATGCTATAGGAAGGGTCTCAGGATTGGAATGGGAAGGAGTTGGATATCACATCTCATGTTATAGGAAGGATCTCAGGTTTGGTATTAGAAGCATTGAGACATCACATCTCATGCTATGGGAAGGGTCTCAGGATTAGAATGGGAAGGACTTGGATATCCCATCATATGTTATAGGAAGGGTCTCAGGTTTGGTATTAGAAGCATTGAGATATCACATCTCATGCTATAGGAAGGGTCTCAGGATTTGAATGGGAAGGACTTGGATGTCAGATCTCATGCTATAGGGAGGGTCTCAAGTTTGATATTAGAAGCATTGAGATAACAAATCTCATGATATCGGAAGGGTGTCAGGATTGGAATGGGAAGGAGTTGGATATCACATCTCATGATAAAGGAAGGGTCTAAGGTTTGGAAGGGGAAGGATTTGGATATCACATCTCATGTTATAGGACGGGTCTCAGGTTTGGTATTAGAAGCATTGAGATATCAAGTCTCATGGTATAGGAAGGGTCTCAGAATTGGAATGGGAAGGAGTTGGATATCACATCTCAAGCTATAGGAAGGGTCTCAGGATTGGAATGGGAAGGAGTTTGATATCACATCTCATGCCATAGTATGGGTCTCAGGTTTGGTAGAAGCATTGGGATATCACATCTCATGCTATCGGAAGGGTATCAGGATTGGATTTGGAAGGAGTTGGATATCCCATCTCATGCTATAGGAAGGGTCTCAGGTTGGAATGGGAAGGAGTTGGATATCACATCTCATGTTATAGGAAGGGTCTCAGGATTGGAATGGGAAGGACTTGGATATCATATCTCATGCTATAGGAAGGCTCTCAGGTTTGGAAGGGGAAGGAGTTGGATATCACATTTCATGTTAGAGGAAGGATCTCAGGTTTGGTATTAGAGGCATTGAGATATCACATCTCATGCTATAGGAAGGTTCTCAGGATTGGAATGGGAAGGAGTTGGATATCACATCTCAAGCTATAGGAAGGGTCTCAGGTTTGGTATAAGCATTGAGATATCACATCTCATGCTATAGGAAGGGTCTCAGGATTGGAATGGGAAGGAGTTGGATATCACATCTCATGTTATAGGAAAGATATCAGGTTTGGTATTAGAAGCATTGAGACATCACATCTCATGTTATAGGAAGGGTCTCAGGATTGGAATGGGAAGAAGTTGGATATCACATCTCATGCTATAGGAAGGGTCTCAGGTTTGGTATAAGCATTGAGATATCACATCTCATGCTATAGGAAGGGTCTCAGGATTGGAATGGGAAGGAGTTGTATATGACATCTCATGCCATAGGAAGGGTCTCAGGTTTGGTATAAGCATTGAGATATCACATCTCATGCTATAGGAAGTGTCTCAGGATTGGAATTGAAAGGAGTTGGATATCCCATCTCATGTTATAGGACGGGTCTCAGGTTTGTTATTAGAATCATTGAGATATCATATTGCATGCTGTAGGAAGGGTCTAAGGATTGGAATGGGAAGGACTTGGATATCACATCTCATGCTATAGGTAGGCTCTCAGGTTTGGAAAGGGAAGGAGTTGGATATCACATTTCATGTTAGAGGAAGGATCTCAGGTTTGGTATTAGAGGCATTGAGATATCACATCTCATGCTATAGGAAGGGTCTCAGGATTGGAATGGGAAGGAGTTGGATATCACATCTCATGCTATAGGAAGGGTCTCAGGTTGGGTATAAGCATTGAGATATCACATCTCATGCTATAGGAAGGGTCTCAGGATTGGAATGGGAAGGAGTTGGATATCACATTTGATGTTATAGGAAGGATCTCATGTTTGGTATTAGAAGTATTGAGACATCACATCACATGCTATGGGAAGGGTCTCAGGATTGGAATGGGAAGGAGTTGGATATCACATCTCATGCTATAGGAAGGGTCTCAGGTTTGGTATAAGCATTGAGATATCACATCTCATGCTATAGGAAGGGTCTCAGGATTGGAATGGGAAGGAGTTGTATATGACATCTCATGCCATAGGAAGGGTCTCAGGTTTGGTATAAGCATTGAGATATCACATCTCATGCTATAGGAAGTGTCTCAGGATTGGAATTGAAAGGAGTTGGATATCCCATCTCATGTTATAGGACGGGTCTCAGGTTTGTTATTAGAATCATTGAGATATCATATTGCATGCTGTAGGAAGGGTCTAAGGATTGGAATGGGAAGGACTTAGATATCACATCTCATGCTATAGGTAGGCTCTCAGGTTTGGAAAGGGAAGGAGTTGGATATCACATTTCATGTTAGGGGAAGGATCTCAGGTTTGGTATTAGAGGCATTGAGATATCACATCTCATGCTATAGGAAGGGTCTCAGGATTGGAATGGGAAGGAGTTGGATATCACATCTCATGCTATAGGAAGGGTCTCAGGTTTGGTATAAGCATTGAGATATCACATCTCATGCTATAGGAAGGGTCTCAGGATTGGAATGGGAAGGAGTTGGATATCACATTTGATGTTATAGGAAGAATCTCAGGTTTGGTATTAGAAGCATTGAGACATCACATCTCATGCTATGGGAAGGGTCTCAGGATTGGAATGGGAAGGAGTTGGATATCACATCTCATGCTATAGGAAGGGTCTCAGGTTTGGTATAAGCATTGAGATATCACATCTCATACTATAGGAAGGGTCTCAGGATTGGAATGGGAAGGAGTTGTATGTGACATCTCATGCCATAGGAAGGGTCTCAGGTTTGGTATAAGCATTGAGATATCACATCTCTGCTATCGGAAGGGTCTCAGGATTGGAATGGGAAGGAGTTGGATATCCCATCTCATGTTATAGGAAGAGTCACAGGTTTGGTATTAGAAGCATTGAGATATCACATCTCATGCTATCGGAAGGGTCTCAGGATTGGAATGGGAAGGACTTGGATATCACATCTCATGCTATAGGAAGGCTCTCAGGTTTGGAAGGGGAAGGAGTTGGATATCACATTTCATGTTAGAGGTAGGATCTCAGGTTTGGTAAAGAGGCATTGAGATATCACATCTCATGCTATAGGAAGGGTCTCAGGATTGGAATGGGAAGGAGTTGGATATCACATCTCATGTTATAGGAAAGATCTCAGGTTTGGTATTAGAAGCATTGAGACATCACATCTCATGTTATAGGAAGGGTCTCAGGATTGGAATGGGAAGGACTTGGATATCACATCTCATGCTATAGGAAGGCTCTCAGGTTTGGAAGGGGAAGGAGTTGGATATCACATTTCATGTTAGAGGTAGGATCTCAGTATTGGTAAAGAGGCATTGAGATAACACATCTCATGCTATCGGAAGGGTCTCAGGATTGGAATGGGAAGGAGTTTGATATCACATCTCATGCTATAGGAAGGGTCTCAGGTTTGGAACTGGAAGGAGTTGGATATCCCATCTCATGTTATAGGACGGGTCTCAGGTTTGGTATTAGAAGCATTGAGATATCACATCGCATGCTGTAGGAAGGGTCTCAGGATTGGAATGGGAAGGAGTTGGATATTACATTCTTGCTATAGGAAGGGTCTCATGTTTGGAATGGGAAAGAGTTGGATATCACATATGCTATAGGAAGGGTCTCAGGTTTGGAACGGGAAAGAATTGGATATCACATCTCATGCTATAGGAAGGGTCTCAGGTTTGGTATAAGCATTGAGATATCACATCTCTGCTATCGGAAGTGTCTCAGGATTGGAATGGGAAGGAGTTAGATATCCCATCTCATGTTATAGGACGGGTCTCAGGTTTGTTATTAGAATCATTGAGATATCATATTGCATGCTGTAGGAAGGGTCTAAGGATTGGAATGGGAAGGACTTGGATATCACATCTCATGCTATAGGTAGGCTCTCAGGTTTGGAAAGGGAAGGAGTTGGATATCACATTTCATGTTAGAGGAAGGATCTCAGGTTTGGTATTAGAGGCATTGAGATATCACATCTAATGCTATAGGAAGGGTCTCAGGATTGGAATGGGAAGGAGTTGGATATCACATCTCATGCTATAGGAAGGGATTCAGGTTTGGTATAAGCATTGAGATATCACATCTCATGCTATAGGAAGGGTCTCAGGATTGGAATGGGAAGGAGTTGGATATCACATCTCATGCTATAGGAAGGGTCTCAGGTTTGGTATAAGCATTGAGATATCACATCTCATGCTATAGGAAGGGTCTCAGGATTGGAATGGGAAGGAGTTGTATATGACATCTCATGCCATAGGAAGGGTCTCAGGTTTGGTATAAGCATTGAGATATCACATCTCTGCTATCGGAAGGGTCTCAGGATTGGAATGGGAAGGAGTTTGATATCACATCTCATGCCATGTATGGGTCTCAGGTTTTGTAGAAGCATTGGGATATCACATCTCATGCTATCGGAAGGGTATCAGGATTGGATTTGGAAGGAGTTGGATATCCCATCTCATGCTATAGGAAGGGTCTCAGGTTGGAATGGGAAGGAGTTGGATATCACATCTGATGTTATAGGAAGGCTCTCAGGTTTGGAAGGGGAAGGACTTGGATATCACATCTCATGCTATAGGAAGGCTCTCAGGTTTGGAAGGGGAAGGAGTTGGATATCACATTTCATGTTAGAGGTAGAATATCAGGTTTGGTAAAGAGGCATTGAGATATCACATCTCGTGCTATAGGAAGGGTCTCAGAATTGGAATGGGAAGGAGTTGGATATCACATCTCATGTTATAGGAAAGATCTCAGGTTTGGTATTAGAAGCATTGAGACATCACACCTCATGTTATAGGAAGGGTCTCAGGATTGGAATGGGAAGAAGTTGGATATCACATCTCATGCTATAGGAAGGGTCTCAGGTTTGGTATAAACATTGAGATATCACATCTCATGCTATAGGAAGGGTCTCAGGATTGGAATGGGAAGGAGTTGTACATGACATCTCATGCCATAGGAAGGGTCCCAGGTTTGGTATAAGCATTGAGATATCACATCTCATGCTATAGGCAGGGTCTCAGGTTTGGAAAGGGAAGGAGTTGGATATCACATTTCATGTTAGAGGTAGGATCTCAGGTTTGGTATTAGAGGCATTGAGATATCACATCTCATGCTATCAGAAGGGTCTCAGGATTGGAATGGGAAGGAGTTGGATATCACATCTCATGCTAAAGGGAGGGTCTCAGGTTTGGAAGGGGAAGGATTTGGATATCACATCTCATGTTATAGGAAGGATCTCAGGTTTGGTATTAGAAGCATTGAGATATCACATCTCATGCTATCGGAAGTATCTCAGGTTTGGTATTAGAGGCATTGAGATATCACATCTCATGCTATCATAAGGGTCTCAGGATTGGAATGGGAAGTAGTTGGATATCACATCTCATGCTAAAGGGAGGGTCTCAGGTTTGGAAGGGGAAGGATTTGGATATCACATCACATGTTATAAGAAGGATCTCAGGTTTGGTATTAGAAGCATTGAGATAACACATCTCATGCTATCGGAAGGGTCTCAGGATTGGAATGGGAAGGAGCTGGATATCACATCTCATGCTATAGGAAGGGTCTCAGGTTTGGAACGGGAAGGAGTTGGATATCACATCTCATGTTATAGGAAGAGTCTCAGGTTTGGTATAAACATTGAGATATCACATCTCTGAAATCGGAAGTGTCTCAGGATTGGGATGGGAAGGAGTTGGATATCACATCTCATGCTATAGGGAGGTTCTCAGGTTTGATATTAGAAGCATTGAGATATCACATATGCTATTGGAAGGGTCTCAGTATTGGAATTGGAAGGAGTTGGATATCACATCTCTGCTATCGGAAGGGTCTCAGGATTGGAATATGAAGGAGTTGGATATCCCATCTCATGTTATAGGAAGGGTCTCAGGTTTGGTATTAGAAGCATTGAGATATCACATCTCATGCTATAGGAAGGGTCTCAGGATTGGAATGGGAAGGACTTGGATGTCAGATCTCATGCTATAGGGAGGGTCTCAAGTTTGATATTAGAAGCATTGAGATAACAAATCTCATGATATCGGAAGGGTGTCAGGATTGGAATGGGAAGGAGTTGGAAATCACATCTCATGATAAAGGAAGGGTCTCAGGTTTGGAAGGGGAAGGATTTGGATATCACATCTCATGTTATAGGACGGGTCTCAGGTTTGATATTAGAAGCATTGAGATATCAAGTCTCATGGTATAGGAAGGGTCTCAGAATTGGAATGGGAAGGAGTTGGATATCACATCTCAAGCTATAGCAAGGGTCTCAGGATTGGAATGGGAAGGAGTTTGATATCACATCTCATGCCATGTATGGGTCTCAGGTTTTGTAGAAGCATTGGGATATCACATCTCATGCTATCGGAAGGGTATCAGGATTGGATTTGGAAGGAGTTGGATATCCCATCTCATGCTATAGGAAGGGTCTCAGGTTGGAATGGGAAGGAGTTGGATATCACATCTGATGTTATAGGAAGGGTCTCAGGATTGGAATGGGAAGGACTTGGATATCACATCTCATGCTATAGGAAGGCTCTCAGGTTTGGAAGGGGAAGGAGTTGGATATCACATTTCATGTTAGAGGTAGGATATCAGGTTTGGTAAAGAGGCATTGAGATATCACATCTCGTGCTATAGGAAGGGTCTCAGAATTGGAATGGGAAGGAGTTGGATATCACATCTCATGTTATAGGAAAGATCTCAGGTTTGGTATTAGAAGCATTGAGACATCACACCTCATGTTATAGGAAGGGTCTCAGGATTGGAATGGGAAGAAGTTGGATATCACATCTCATGCTATAGGAAGGGTCTCAGGTTTGGTATAAACATTGAGATATCACATCTCATGCTATAGGAAGGGTCTCAGGATTGGAATGGGAAGGAGTTGTATATGACATCTCATGCCATAGGAAGGGTCCCAGGTTTGGTATAAGCATTGAGATATCACATCTCATGCTATAGGAAGGGTCTCAGGATTGGAATGGGAAGGACTTGGATATCACATCTCATGCTATAGGCAGCGTCTCAGGTTTGGAAAGCAAAGGAGTTGGATATCACATTTCATGTTAGAGGTAGGATCTCAGGTTTGGTATTAGAGGCATTGAGATATCACATCTCATGCTATCAGAATGGTCTCAGGATTGGAATGGGAAGGAGATGGATATCACATCTCATGCTAAAGGGAGGGTCTCAGGTTTGGAAGGGGAAGGATTTGGATATCACATCTCATGTTATAGGAAGGATCTCAGGTTTGGTATTAGAAGCATTGAGATATCACATCTCATGCTATCGGAAGTATCTCAGGTTTGGTATTAGAGGCATTGAGATATCACATCTCATGCTATCATAAGGGTCTCAGGATTGGAATGGGAAGGAGTTGGATATCACATCTCATGCTAAAGGGAGGGTCTCAGGTTTGGAAGGGGAAGGATTTGGATATCACATCACATGTTATAAGAAGGATCTCAGGTTTGGTATTAGAAGCATTGAGATAACACATCTCATGCTATCGGAAGGGTCTCAGGATTGGAATGGGAAGGAGCTGGATATCACATCTCATGCTATAGGAAGGGTCTCAGGTTTGGAACGGGAAGGAGTTGGATATCACATCTCATGTTATAGGAAGAGTCTCAGGTTTGGTATAAACATTGAGATATCACATCTCTGAAATCGGAAGTCTCTCAGGATTGGGATGGGAAGGAGTTGGATATCACATCTCATGCTATAGGGAGGTTCTCAGGTTTGATATTAGAAGCATTGAGATATCACATATGCTATTGGAAGGGTCTCAGTATTGGAATTGGAAGGAGTTGGATATCACATCTCTGCTATCGGAAGGGTCTCAGGATTGGAATATGAAGGAGTTGGATATCCCATCTCATGCTATAGGAAGGGTCTCAGGTTTGGTATTAGAAGCATTGAGATATCACATCTCATGCTATAGGAAGGGTCTCAGGATTGGAATGGGAAGGACTTGGATGTCAGATCTCATGCTATAGGGAGGGTCTCAAGTTTGATATTAGAAGCATTGAGATAACAAATCTCATGATATCGGAAGGGTGTCAGGATTGGAATGGGAAGGAGTTGGAAATCACATCTCATGATAAAGGAAGGGTCTAAGGTTTGGAAGGGGAAGGATTTGGATATCACATCTCATGTTATAAGACGGGTCTCAGGTTTGGTATTAGAAGCATTGAGATATCAAGTCTCATGGTATAGGAAGGGTCTCAGAATTGGAATGGGAAGGAGTTGGATATCACATCTCAAGCTATAGGAAGGGTCTCAGGATTGGAATGGGAAGGAGTTTGATATCACATCTCATGCCATAGTATGGGTCTCAGGTTTGGTAGAAGCATTGGGATATCACATCTCATGCTATCGGAAGGGTATCAGGATTGGATTTGGAAGGAGTTGGATATCCCATCTCATGCTATAGGAAGGGTCTCAGGTTGGAATGGGAAGGAGTTGGATATCACATCTCATGTTATAGGAAGGGTCTCAGGATTGGAATGGGAAGGAGTTGGATATCCCATCTCATGTTATAGGACGGGTCTCTGGTTTGGTATAAGCATTGAGATATCACATCTCATGCTATAGGAAGGGACTCAGGATTGGAATGGGAAGGATTTGGATATCACATCTCATGCTATAGGAAGGGTCTCGGGTTTGGTATAAGCATGGAGATATCACTTCTCATGCTATAGGAAGGGTCTCAGGATTGGAATGGGAAGGAGTTGGATATCACATCTCATGTTATAGGAAGGATCTCAGGTTTGGTATTAGAAGCATTGAGACATCACATCTCATGCTATGGGAAGGGTCTCAGGATTAGAATGGGAAGGACTTGGATATCCCATCTCATGTTATAGGAAGGGTCTCAGGTTTGGTATTAGAAGCATTGAGATATCACGTCTCATGCTATAGGAAGGGTCTCAGGATTGGAATGGGAAGGACTTGGATGTCAGATCTCATGCTATAGGGAGGGTCTCAAGTTTGATATTAGAAACATTGAGATAACAAATCTCATGATATCGGGAGGGTGTCAGGATTGGAATGGGAAGGAGTTGGATATCACATCTCATGATAAGGAAGGGTCTAAGGTTTGGAAGGGGAAGGATTTGGATATCACATCTCATGTTATAGGACAGGTCTCAGGTTTGGTATTAGAAGCATTGAGATATCAAGTCTCATGGTATAGGAAGGGTCTCAGAATTGGAATGGGAAGGAGTTGGATATCACATCTCAAGCTATAGGAAGGGTCTCAGGATTGGAATGGGAAGGAGTTTGATATCACATCTCATGCCATAGTATGGGTCTCAGGTTTGGTAGAAGCATTGGGATATCACATCTCATGCTATCGGAAGGGTATCAGGATTGGATTTGGAAGGAGTTGGATATCCCATCTCATGCTATAGGAAGGGTCTCAGGTTGGAATGGGAAGGATTTGGATATCACATCTCATGTTATAGGAAGGGTCTCAGGATTGGAATGGGAAGGACTTGGATATCATATCTCATGCTATAGGAAGGCTCTCAGGTTTGGAAGGGGAAGGAGTTGGATATCACATTTCATGTTAGAGGAAGGATCTCAGGTTTGGTATTAGAGGCATTGAGATATCACATCTCATGCTATAGGAAGGTTCTCAGGATTGGAATGGGAAGGAGTTGGATATCACATCTCAAGCTATAGGAAGGGTCTCAGGTTTGGTATAAGCATTGAGATATCACATCTCATGCTATAGGAAGGGTCTCAGGATTGGAATGGGAAGGAGTTGGATATCACATCTCATGTTATAGGAAAGATATCAGGTTTGGTATTAGAAGCATTGAGACATCACATCTCATGTTATAGGAAGGGTCTCAGAATTGGAATGGGAAGAAGTTGGATATCACATCTCATGCTATAGGAAGGGTCTCAGGTTTGGTATAAGCATTGAGATATCACATCTCATGCTATAGGAAGGGTCTCAGGATTGGAATGGGAAGGAGTTGTATATGACATCTCATGCCATAGGAAGGGTCTCAGGTTTGGTATAAGCATTGAGATATCACATCTCATGCTATAGGAAGTGTCTCAGGATTGGAATTGAAAGGAGTTGGATATCCCATCTCATGTTATAGGACGGGTCTCAGGTTTGTTATTAGAATCATTGAGATATCATATTGCATGCTGTAGGAAGGGTCTAAGGATTGGAATGGGAAGGACTTGGATATCACATCTCATGCTATAGTTAGGCTCTCAGGTTTGGAAAGGGAAGGAGTTGGATATCACATTTCATGTTAGGGGAAGGATCTCAGGTTTGGTATTAGAGGCATTGAGATATCACATCTCATGCTATAGGAAGGGTCTCAGGATTGGAATGGGAAGGAGTTGGATATCACATCTCATGCTATAGGAAGGGTCTCAGGTTTGGTATAAGCATTGAGATATCACATCTCATGCTACAGGAAGGGTCTCAGGATTGGAATGGGAAGGAGTTGGATATCACATTTGATGTTATAGGAAGGATCTCAGGTTTGGTATTAGAAGCATTGAGACATCACATCTCATGCTATGGGAAGGGTCTCAGGATTGGAATGGGAAGGAGTTGGATATCACATCTCATGCTATAGGAAGGGTCTCAGGTTTGGTATAAGCATTGAGATATCACATCTCATACTATAGGAAGGGTCTCAGGATTGGAATGGGAAGGAGTTGTATGTGACATCTCATGCCATAGGAAGGGTCTCAGGTTTGGTATAAGCATTGAGATATCACATCTCTGCTATCGGAAGGGTCTCAGGATTGGAATGGGAAGGAGTTGGATATCCCATCTCATGTTATAGGAAGAGTCACAGGTTTGGTATTAGAAGCATTGAGATATCACATCTCATGCTATCGGAAGGGTATCAGGATTGGATTTGGAAGGAGTTGAATATCCCATCTCATGCTATAGGAAGTGTCTCAGGTTGGAATGGGAAGGAGTTGGATATCACATCTGATGTTATAGGAAGGGTCTCAGGATTGGAATGGGAAGGACTTGGATATCACATCTCATGCTATAGGAAGGCTCTCAGGTTTGGAAGGGGAAGGAGTTGGATATCACATTTCATGTTAGAGGTAGGATCTCAGGTTTGGTAAAGAGGCATTGAGATATCACATCTCATGCTATAGGAAGGGTCTCAGGATTGGAATGGGAAGGAGTTGGATATCACATCTCATGTTATAGGAAAGATCTCAGGTTTGGTATTAGAAGCATTGAGACATCACATCTCATGTTATAGGAAGGGTCTCAGGATTGGAATGGGAAGGACTTGGATATCACATCTCATGCTATAGGAAGGCTCTCAGGTTTGGAAGGGGAAGGAGTTGGATATCACATTTCATGTTAGAGGTAGGATCTCAGGTTTGGTAAAGAGGCATTGAGATATCACATCTCATGCTATAGGAAGGGTCTCAGGATTGGAATGGGAAGGAGTTGGATATCACATCTCATGTTATAGGAAAGATCTCAGGTTTGGTATTAGAAGCATTGAGACATCACATCTCATGTTATAGGAAGGGTCTCAGGATTGGAATGGGAAGGACTTGGATATCACATCTCATGCTATAGGAAGGCTCTCAGGTTTGGAAGGGGAAGGAGTTGGATAACACATTTCATGTTAGAGGTAGGATCTCAGGTTTGGTAAAGAGGCATTGAGATAACACATCTCATGCTATCGGAAGGGTCTCAGGATTGGAATGGGAAGGAGTTTGATATCACATCTCATGCTATAGGAAGGGTCTCAGGTTTGGAACTGGAAGGAGTTGGATATCCCATCTCATGTTATAGGACGGGTCTCAGGTTTGGTATTAGAAGCATTGAGATATCACATTGCATGCTGTAGGAAGGGTCTCAGGATTGGAATGGGAAGGAGTTGGATATTACATTCTTGCTATAGGAAGGGTCTCATGTTTGGAATGGGAAGGAGTTGGATATCACATATGCTATAGGAAGGGTCTCAGGTTTGGAACGGGAAAGAATTGGATATCACATCTCATGCTATAGGAAGGGTCTCAGGTTTGGTATAAGCATTGAGATATCACATCTCTGCTTTCGGAAGTGTCTCAGGATTGGAATGGGAAGGAGTTGGATATCCCATCTCATGTTATAGGACGGGTCTCAGGTTTGTTATTAGAATCATTGAGATATCATATTGCATGCTGTAGGAAGGGTCTAAGGATTGGAATGGGAAGGACTTGGATATCACATCTCATGCTATAGGTAGGCTCTCAGGTTTGGAAAGGGAAGGAGTTGGATATCACATTTCATGTTAGAGGAAGGATCTCAGGTTTGGTATTAGAGGCATTGAGATATCACATCTAATGCTATAGGAAGGGTCTCAGGATTGGAATGGGAAGGAGTTGGATATCACATCTCATGCTATAGGAAGGGATTCAGGTTTGGTATAAGCATTGAGATATCACATCTCATGCTATAGGAAGGGTCTCAGGATTGGAATGGGAAGGAGTTGGATATCACATCTCATGCTATAGGAAGGGTCTCAGGTTTGGTATAAGCATTGAGATATCACATCTCATGCTATAGGAAGGGTCTCAGGATTGGAATGGGAAGGAGTTGTATATGACATCTCATGCCATAGGAAGGGTCTCAGGTTTGGTATAAGCATTCAGATATCACATCTCTGCTATCGGAAGGGTCTCAGGATTGGAATGGGAAGGAGTTTGATATCACATCTCATGACATGTATGGGTCTCAGGTTTTGTAGAAGCATTGGGATATCACATCTCATGCTATCGGAAGGGTATCAGGATTGGATTTGGAAGGAGTTGGATATTCCATCTCATGCTATAGGAAGGGTCTCAGGTTGGAATGGGAAGGAGTTGGATATCACATCTGATGTTATAGGAAGGGTCTCAGGATTGGAATGGGAAGGACTTGGATATCACATCTCATGCTATAAGAAGGCTCTCAGGTTTGGAAGGGGAAGGAGTTGGATATCACATTTCATGTTAGAGGTAGGATATCAGGTTTGGTAAAGAGGCATTGAGATATCACATCTCGTGCTATAGGAAGGGTCTCAGAATTGGAATGGGAAGGAGTTGGATATCACATCTCATGTTATAGGAAAGATCTCAGGTTTGGTATTAGAAGCATTGAGACATCACATCTCATGTTATAGGAAGGGTCTCAGGATTGGAATGGGAAGAAGTTGGATATCACATCTCATGCTATAGGAAGGGTCTCAGGTTTGGTATAAGCATTGAGATATCACATCTCATGCTATAGGAAGGGTCTCAGGATTGGAATGGGAAGGAGTTGTATATGACATCTCATGCCATAGGAAGGGTCCCAGGTTTGGTATAAGCATTGAGATATCACATCTCATGCTATAGGAAGGGTCTCAGGATTGGAATGGGAAGGACTTGGATATCACATCTCATGCTATAGGCAGGGTCTCAGGTTTGGAAAGGGAAGGAGTTGGATATCACATTTCATGTTAGAGGTAGGATCTCAGGTTTGGTATTAGAGGCATTGAGATATCACATCTCATGCTATCAGAAGGGTCTCAGGATTGGAATGGGAAGGAGTTGGATATCACATCTCATGCTAAAGGGAGGGTCTCAGGTTTGGAAGGGGAAGGATTTGGATATCACATCTCATGTTATAGGAAGGATCTCAGGTTTGGTATTAGAAGCATTGAGATATCACATCTCATGCTATCGGAAGTATCTCAGGTTTGGTATTAGAGGCATTGAGATATCACATCTCATGCTATCATAAGGGTCTCAGGATTGGAATGGGAAGGAGTTGGATATCACATCTCATGCTAAAGGGAGGGTCTCAGGTTTGGAAGGGGAAGGATTTGGATATCACATCACATGTTATAAGAAGGATCTCAGGTTTGGTATTAGAAGCATTGAGATAACACATCTCATGCTATCGGAAGGGTCTCAGGATTGGAATGGGAAGGAGCTGGATATCACATCTCATGCTATAGGAAGGGTCTCAGGTTTGGAACGGGAAGGAGTTGGATATCACATCTCATGTTATAGGAAGAGTCTCAGGTTTGGTATAAACATTGAGATATCACATCTCTGAAATCGGGAGTGTCTCAGGATTGGGATGGGAAGGAGTTGGATATCACATCTCATGCTATAGGGAGGTTCTCAGGTTTGATATTAGAAGCATTGAGATATCACATATGCTATTGGAAGGGTCTCAGTATTGGAATTGGAAGGAGTTGGATATCACATCTCATGCTATCGGAAGGGTCTCATGTTTGGAATGGGAAGGAGTTGGATATCACATATGCTATAGGAAGTGTCTCAGGTTTGGAATGGGAATGAGTTGGATATCACATCTTATGTTATAGGAAGGGTCTCAGGTTTGGTATAAGCATTGAGATATCACATCTCTGCTATCGGAAGTGGCTCAGGATTGGAATGGGAAGGAGTTGGATATCCCATCTCATGTTATAGGACGGGTCTCTGGTTTGGTAAAAGCATTGAGATATCACATCTCATGCTATACGAAGGGTCTCAGGATTGGAATGGGAAGGATTTGGATATCACATCTCATGCTATAGGAAGGGTCTCAGGTTTGGTATACGCATGGAGATATCACTTCTCATGCTATAGGAAGGGTCTCAGGATTGGAAAAGGAAGGAGTTGGATATCACATCTCATGTTATAGGAAGGATCTCAGGTTTGGTATTAGAAGCATTGAGATATCACATCTCATGCTATCAGAAGGGTCTCAGGATTGGAATGGGAAGGAGTTGGATATCACATCTCATGCTAAAGGGAGGGTCTCAGGTTTGGAAGGGGAAGGATTTGGATATCACATCTCATGTTATCAGAAGGATCTCAGGTTTGGTATTAGAAGTATTGAGATATCATATCTCATGCTATAGGAAGGGTCTCAGGACTGGAATGGGAAGGAGTTGGATATCACATCTCATGCTAAAGGAAGGGTCTCAGGTTTGGTAGAAGCATTGAGATATCACATCTCCTGCTATAGGAAGGGTCTTAGGATTGGAATGGGAAGGACTTAGATATCACATATCATGCTATAGGGAGGGTCTCAGTTTTGATATTAGAAGCATTGAGATATCACATCTTATGCTATCGGAAGTGTCTCAGGATTGGAATGGGAAGGAGCTGGATATCACATCTCATGCTAAAGGAAGGGTCTCAGGTTTGGAATGGGAAGGAGTTGGATATCACATCTCATGTTATAGGAAGGGTCTCAGGTTTGGTATAAGCATTGAGATATCACATCTCTGCTATCGGAAGTGTCTCAGGATTGGAATGGGAAGGAGTTGGATATCCCATCTCATGCTATAGATATGCTCTCAGGTTTGGAAAGGGAAGGAGTTGGATATCACATCTCATGCTATAGGAAATTTCTCAGGATTGGAATGAGAAGTAGTTGGATATCACATCTCATGCTATAGGAAGGGTCTCAGGTTTGGTATAAGCATTGAGAAATCACATCTCATGCTATAGGATGGGTCTCAGGATTGGAATGGAAGGAGTTGGATATCACAACTCATGCTATAAGAAGGGTCTCAGGATTGGAATGGGAAGTAGTTGGATATCACATCTCATGATATAGGAAGGGTCTCAGGTTTGGTATTAGAAGCATTGAGATATCACATCTCATGCTATAGGAAGGGTCTCAGGATTGGAATGGGAAGGAATTGGATATCACATCTCATGCTATAGATAGGCTCTCAGGTTTGGAAAGGGAAGGAGTTGGATATCACATCTCATGCTATAGGAAGGATCTCAGGATTGGAATGGGAAGTAGTTGGATATCACATCTCATGCTATAGGAAGGGTCTCAGGTTTGGTATAAGCATTGAGATATCACATCTCATGCTATAGGAAGGGTCTCAGGATTGGAATGGGAAGGAGTTGTATATGACATCTCATGCCGTAGGAAGGGTCTCAGGTTTGGTATAAGCATTGAGATATCACTTCTCATGCTATAGGAAGTGTCTCAGGATTGGAATGGGAAGGAGTTGGATATCACATCTCATGTTATAGGAAGGATCTCAGGTTTGGTATTAGAAGCATTGAGAAATCACATCTCATGCTATAGGAAGGGTCTCAGGATTGGAATGGGAAGGAGTTGGATATCACATCTCATGCTAAAGGGAGGGTCTCAGGTTTGGAAGGGGAATGATTTGGATATAACATCTCGTGTTATAGGAATGATCTCAGGTTTGGTATTAGAAGCATTGAGATATCACATCTCATGCTATCGGAAGGATCTCAGGTTTGGTGTTAGAAGCATTGAGATATCAAATCTCATGCTATAGGAAGGGTCTCAGGATTGGAATGGGAAGGAGTTGGATATCACATCTCATGCTATAGGAAGGGTCTCAGGATTGGAATGGGAAGGAGTTGTATATGACATCTCATGCCACAGGAAGGGTCTCAGGTTTGGTATAAGCATTGAGATATCACATCTCTGCTATCGGAAGGGTCTCAGGATTGGATTGGGAAGGAGTTGGATATCCCATCTTATGTTATAGGAAGTGTCTCAGGTTTGGTATTAGAAGCATTGAGATATCACATCTCATGCTATAGGAAGGGTCTCAGGATTGGAATGGGAAGGACTTGGATATCACATCTCATGCTATAGGGAGGGTCTCACGTTTGGAAAGGGAAGGGGTTGGATATCACATTTCATGTTAGAGGTAGGAATCAGGTTTGGTATTAGAGGCATTGAGATATCACATCTCATGCTATCAGAAGGGTCTCAGGATTGGAATGGGAAGGAGTTGGATAGCACATCTCATGCTAAAGGTAGGGTCTCAGATTTGGAAGGGGAAGGATTTGGATATCACATCTCATGTTATAGGAAGGATCTCAGGTTTGGTATCAGAAGCATTGAGATATGACATCTCATGCTATTGGAAGGATCTCAGGTTTGGTATTAGAGGCATTGAGATATCACATCTCATGCTAAAGGGAGGGGCCCAGGTTTGGAAGGGGAAGGATTTGGATATCACATCTCTTATTATAGGAAGGATCACAGGTTTGGTATTAGAAGCATTGAGATATCACATCTCATGCTATCGGAAGGGTCTCAGGATTGGAATGGGAAGGAGTTGGATATCACATCTCATGCTATTGGAAGGGTCTCAGGTTTGGAACGGGAAGGAGTTGGATATCACATCTCATGTTATAGGAAGAGTCTCAGGTTTGGTATAAGCATTGAGATATCACATCTCTGCTATCTGAGGTGTCTCAGGATTGGGATGGGAAGGAATTGGATATCACATCTCATGCTATAGGAAGGGTCTCAGGTTTGGAACGGGAAGGAGTTGGATATCCCATCTCATGTTATAGGACGGGTCTCAGGTTTGATATTAGAAGCATTGAGATATCACATCGCATGCTGTAGGAAGGGTCTCAGGTTTGGAATGGGAAGGATTTGGATATCACATTTCATGTCATAGGAAGGATCTCAGGTTTGGTATTATAAGCATTGATATATCACATCTCATGCTATAGGAATGGTCTCAGGATTGGAATGGGTAGGAGTTGGATATTACATTCTTGCTGTAGGAAGGGTCTCATGTTTGGAATGGGAAGGAGTTGGATATCACATATGCTATAGGAAGTGTCTCAGGTTTGGAACGGGAATGAGTTGGATATCACATCTCATGTTATAGGAAGGGTCTCAGGTTTGGTATAAGCATTGAGATATCACATCTCTGCTATCGGAAGTGGCTCAGGATTGGAATGGGAAGGAGTTGGATATCCCATCTCATGTTATAGGACGGGTCTCTGGTTTGGTATAAGCATTGAGATATCACATCTCATGCTATAGGAAGGGTCTCAGGATTGGAATGGGAAGGATTTGGATATCACATCTCATGCTATAGGAAGGGTCTCAGGTTTGGTATACGCATGGAGATATCACTTCTCATGCTGTAGGAAGGGTCTCAGGATTGGAATGGGAAGGAGTTGGATATTACATCTCATGCTATAGGAAGGGTATCAGGTTTGCTATAAGCATGGAGATATCACTTCTCATGCTATAGGAAGGGTCTCAGGATTGGAATGGGAAGGAGTTGGATATCACATCTCATGTTATAGGAAGGATCTCAGGTTTGGTATTAGAAGCATTGAGACATCACATCTCATGCTATGGGAAGGGTCTCAGGATTGGAATGGGAAGGAGTTGGATATCACATCTCATGCTATAGGAAGGGTCTCAGGTTTGGTATAAGCATTGAGATATCACATCTCATGCTATAGGAAGGGTCTCAGGATTGGAATGGGAAGGAGTTGTATATGACATCTCAGGCCATAGCAAGGGTCTCAGGTTTGGTATAAGCATTGAGATATCACATCTCTGCTATCGGAAGGGTCTCAGGATTGGAATGGGAAGGAGTTGGATATCCCATCTCATGTTATAGGAAGGGTCTCAGGTTTGGTATTAGAAGCATTGAGATATCACATCTCATGCTATAGGAAGGGTCTCAGGATTGGAATGGGAAGGACTTGGATGTCAGATCTCATGCTATAGGGAGGGTCTCAAGTTTGATATTAGAAGCATTGAGATAACAAATCTCATGATATCGGAAGGGTGTCAGGATTGGAATGGGAAGGAGTTGGAAATCACATCTCATGATAAAGGAAGGGTCTAAGGTTTGGAAGGGGAAGGATTTGGATATCACATCTCATGTTATAGGACGGGTCTCAGGTTTGGTATTAGAAGCATTGAGATATCAAGTCTCATGGTATAGGAAGGGTCTCAGAATTGGAATGGGAAGGAGTTGGATATCACATCTCAAGCTATAGGAAGGGTTTCAGGATTGGAATGGGAAGGAGTTTGATATCACATCTCATGCCATAGTATGGGTCTCAGGTTTGGTAGAAGCATTGGGATATCACATCTCATGCTATCGGAAGGGTATCAGGATTGGATTTGGAAGGAGTTGGATATCCCATCTCATGCTATAGGAAGGGTCTCAGGTTGGAATGGGAAGGAGTTGGATATCACATCTCATGTTATAGGAAGGGTCTCGGGATTGGAATGGGAAGGAGTTGGATATCCCATCTCATGTTATAGGACGGGTCTCTGGTTTGGTATAAGCATTGAGATATCACATCTCATGCTATAGGAAGGGTCTCAGGATTGGAATGGGAAGGATTTGGATATCACATCTCATGCTATAGGAAGGGTCTCAGGTTTGGTATACGCATGGAGATATCACTTCTCATGCTATAGGAAGGGTCTCAGGATTGGAATGGGAAGGAGTTGGATATCACATCTCATGCTATAGGAAGGGTCTTGGGTTTGGTATAAGCATGGAGATATCACTTCTCATGCTATAGGAAGGGTCTCAGGATTGGAATGGGAAGGAGTTGGATATCACATCTCATGTTATAGGAAGGATCTCAGGTTTGGTATTAGAAGCATTGAGACATCACATCTCATGCTATGGGAAGGGTCTCAGGATTAGAATGGGAAGGACTTGGATATCCCATCATATGTTATAGGAAGGGTCTCAGGTTTGGTATTAGAAGCATTGAGATATCACATCTCATGCTATAGGAAGGGTCTCAGGATTTGAATGGGAAGGACTTGGATGTCAGATCTCATGCTATAGGGAGGGTCTCAAGTTTGATATTAGAAGCATTGAGATAACAAATCTCATGATATCGGAAGGGTGTCAGGATTGGAATGGGAAGGAGTTGGATATCACATCTCATGATAAAGGAAGGGTCTAAGGTTTGGAAGGGGAAGGATTTGGATATCACATCTCATGTTATAGGACGGGTCTCAGGTTTGGTATTAGAAGCATTGAGATATCAAGTCTCATGGTATAGGAAGGGTCTCAGAATTGGAATGGGAAGGAGTTGGATATCACATCTCAAGCTATAGGAAGGGTCTCAGGATTGGAATGGGAAGGAGTTTGATATCACATCTCATGCCATAGTATGGGTCTCAGGTTTGGTAGAAGCATTGGGATATCACATCTCATGCTATCGGAAGGGTATCAGGATTGGATTTGGAAGGAGTTGGATATCCCATCTCATGCTATAGGAAGGGTCTCAGGTTGGAATGGGAAGGAGTTGGATATCACATCTCATGTTATAGGAAGGGTCTCAGGATTGGAATGGGAAGGACTTGGATATCATATCTCATGCTATAGGAAGGCTCTCAGGTTTGGAAGGGGAAGGAGTTGGATATCACATTTCATGTTAGAGGAAGGATCTCAGGTTTGGTATTAGAGGCATTGAGATATCACATCTCATGCTATAGGAAGGTTCTCAGGATTGGAATGGGAAGGAGTTGGATATCACATCTCAAGCTATAGGAAGGGTCTCAGGTTTGGTATAAGCATTGAGATATCACATCTCATGCTATAGGAAGGGTCTCAGGATTGGAATGGGAAGGAGTTGGATATCACATCTCATGTTATAGGAAAGATATCAGGTTTGGTATTAGAAGCATTGAGACATCACATCTCATGTTATAGGAAGGGTCTCAGGATTGGAATGGGAAGAAGTTGGATATCACATCTCATGCTATAGGAAGGGTCTCAGGTTTGGTATAAGCATTGAGATATCACATCTCATGCTATAGGAAGGGTCTCAGGATTGGAATGGGAAGGAGTTGTATATGACATCTCATGCCATAGGAAGGGTCTCAGGTTTGGTATAAGCATTGAGATATCACATCTCATGCTATAGGAAGTGTCTCAGGATTGGAATTGAAAGGAGTTGGATATCCCATCTCATGTTATAGGACGGGTCTCAGGTTTGTTATTAGAATCATTGAGATATCATATTGCATGCTGTAGGAAGGGTCTAAGGATTGGAATGGGAAGGACTTGGATATCACATCTCATGCTATAGGTAGGCTCTCAGGTTTGGAAAGGGAAGGAGTTGGATATCACATTTCATGTTAGAGGAAGGATCTCAGGTTTGGTATTAGAGGCATTGAGATATCACATCTCATGCTATAGGAAGGGTCTCAGGATTGGAATGGGAAGGAGTTGGATATCACATCTCATGCTATAGGAAGGGTCTCAGGTTGGGTATAAGCATTGAGATATCACATCTCATGCTATAGGAAGGGTCTCAGGATTGGAATGGGAAGGAGTTGGATATCACATTTGATGTTATAGGAAGGATCTCATGTTTGGTATTAGAAGTATTGAGACATCACATCACATGCTATGGGAAGGGTCTCAGGATTGGAATGGGAAGGAGTTGGATATCACATCTCATGCTATAGGAAGGGTCTCAGGTTTGGTATAAGCATTGAGATATCACATCTCATGCTATAGGAAGGGTCTCAGGATTGGAATGGGAAGGAGTTGTATATGACATCTCATGCCATAGGAAGGGTCTCAGGTTTGGTATAAGCATTGAGATATCACATCTCATGCTATAGGAAGTGTCTCAGGATTGGAATTGAAAGGAGTTGGATATCCCATCTCATGTTATAGGACGGGTCTCAGGTTTGTTATTAGAATCATTGAGATATCATATTGCATGCTGTAGGAAGGGTCTAAGGATTGGAATGGGAAGGACTTGGATATCACATCTCATGCTATAGGTAGGCTCTCAGGTTTGGAAAGGGAAGGAGTTGGATATCACATTTCATGTTAGAGGAAGGATCTCAGGTTTGGTATTAGAGGCATTGAGATATCACATCTCATGCTATAGGAAGGGTCTCAGGATTGGAATGGGAAGGAGTTGGATATCACATCTCATGCTATAGGAAGGGTCTCAGGTTTGGTATAGGCATTGAGATATCACATCTCATGCTATAGGAAGGGTCTCAGGATTGGAATGGGAAGGAGTTGGATATCACATTTGATGTTGTAGGAAGGATCTCAGGTTTGGTATTAGAAGCATTGAGACATCACATCTCATGCTATGGGAAGGGTCTCAGGATTGGAATGGGAAGGAGTTGGATATCACATCTCATGCTATAGGAAGGGTCTCAGGTTTGGTATAAGCATTGAGATATCACATCTCATACTATAGGAAGGGTCTCAGGATTGGAATGGGAAGGAGTTGTATGTGACATCTCATGCCATAGGAAAGGTCTCAGGTTTGGTATAAGCATTGAGATATCACATCTCTGCTATCGGAAGGGTCTCAGGATTGAAATGGGAAGGAGTTGGATATCACATCTCATGCCATGTATGGGTCTCAGGTTTTGTAGAAGCATTGGGATATCACATCTCATGCTATAGGAAGTGTCTCAGGATTGGAATGGGAAGGAGTTTGATATCACATCTCATGCCATGTATGGGTCTCAGGTTTTGTAGAAGCATTGGGATATCACATCTCATGCTATCGGAAGGGTATCAGGATTGGATTTGGAAGGAGTTGAATATCCCATCTCTTGCTATAGGAAGGGTCTCAGGTTGGAATGGGAAGGAGTTGGATATCACATCTGATGTTATAGGAAGGGTCTCAGGATTGGAATGGGAAGGACTTGGATATCACATCTCATGCTATAGGAAGGCTCTCAGGTTTGGAAGGGGAAGGAGTTGGATATCACATCTCATGTTATAGGAAAGATCTCAGGTTTGGTATTAGAAGCATTGAGACATCACATCTCATGTTATAGGAAGGGTCTCAGGATTGGAATGGGAAGGACTTGGATATCACATCTCATGCTATAGGAAGGCTCTCATGTTTGGAAGGGGAAGGAGTTGGATATCACATTTCATGTTAGAGGTAGGATCTCAGGTTTGGTAAAGAGGCATTGAGATAACACATCTCATGCTATCGGAAGGGTCTCAGGATTGGAATGGGAAGGAGTTTGATATCACATCTCATGCTATAGGAAGGGTCTCAGGTTTGGAACTGGAAGGAGTTGGATATCCCATCTCATGTTATAGGACGGGTCTCAGGTTTATTATTAGAAGCATTGAGATATCACATCGCATGCTGTAGGAAGGGTCTCAGGATTGGAATGGGAAGGAGTTGGATATTCCATTCTTGCTATAGGAAGGGTCTCATGTTTGGAATGGGAAGGAGTTGGATATCCCATCTCATGTTATAGGACGGGTCTCAGGTTTGTTATTAGAATCATTGAGATATCATATTGCATGCTGTAGGAAGGGTCTAAGGATTGGAATGGGAAGGACTTGGATATCACATCTCATGCTATAGGTAGGCTCTCAGGATTGGAATGGGAAGGAGTTGTATATGACATCTCATGCCATAGGAAGGGTCTCAGGTTTGGTATAAGCATTGAGATATCACATCTCTGCTATCGGAAGGGTCTCAGGATTGGTATTAGAAGCATTGAGATATCAAGTCTCATGGTATAGGAAGGGTCTCAGAATTGGAATGGGAAGGAGTTTGATATCACATCTCATGCCATAGTATGGGTCTCAGGTTTGGTAGAAGCATTGGGATATCACATCTCATGCTATCGGAAGGGTATCAGGATTGGATTTGGAAGGAGTTGGATATCCCATCTCATGCTATAGGAAAAGTCTCAGGTTGGAATGGGAAGGAGTTGGATATCACATCTCATGTTATAGGAAGGTTCTCAGGATTGGAATGGGAAGGAGTTGGATATCCCATCTCATGTTATAGGACGGGTCTCTGGTTTGGTATAAGCATTGAGATATCACATCTCATGCTATTGGAAGGGTCTCAGGATTGGAATGGGAAGGATTTGGATATCACATCTCATGCTATAGGAAGGGTCTCGGGTTTGGTATAAGCATGGAGATATCACTTCTCATGCTATAGGAAGGGTCTCAGGATTGGAATGGGAAGGAGTTGGATATCACATCTCATGTTATAGGAAGGATCTCAGGTTTGGTATTAGAAGCATTGAGACATCACATCTCATGCTATGGGAAGGGTCTCAGGATTAGAATGGGAAGGACTTGGATATCCCATCTCATGTTATAGGAAGGGTCTCAGGTTTGGTATTAGAAGCATTGAGATATCACATCTCATGCTATAGGAAGGGTCTCAGGATTGGAATGGGAAGGACTTGGATGTCAGATCTCATGCTATAGGGAGGGTCTCAAGTTTGATATTAGAAGCATTGAGATAACAAATCTCATGATATCGGGAGGGTGCCAGGATTGGAATGGGAAGGAGTTGGATATCACATCTCATGATAAAGGAAGGGTCTAAGGTTTGGAAGGGGAAGGATTTGGATATCACATCTCATGTTATAGGACGGGTCTCAGGTTTGGTATTAGAAGCATTGAGATATCACATCTCATGCTATAGGAAGGTTCTCAGGATTGGAATGGGAAGGAGTTGGATATCACATCTCAAGCTATAGGAAGGGTCTCAGGTTTGGTATAAGCATTGAGATATCACATCTCATGGCATAGGAAGGGTCTCAGGATTGGAATGGGAAGGAGTTGGATATCACATCTCATATTATAGGAAAGATATCAGGTTTGGTATTAGAAGCATTGAGACATCACATCTCATGCCATAGTATGGGTCTCAGGTTTGGTAGAAGCATTGGGATATCACATCTCATGCTATCGGAAGGGTATCAGGATTGGATTTGGAAGGAGTTGGATATCCCATCTCATGCTATAGGAAGGGTCTCAGGTTGGAATGGGAAGGAGTTGGATATCACATCTCATGTTATAGGAAGGGTCTCAGGATTGGAATGGGAAGGACTTGGATATCATATCTCATGCTATAGGAAGGCTCTCAGGTTTGGAAGGGGAAGGAGTTGGATATCACATTTCATGTTAGAGGAAGGATCTCAGGTTTGGTATTAGAGGCATTGAGATATCACATCTCATGCTATAGGAAGGTTCTCAGGATTGGAATGGGAAGGAGTTGGATATCACATCTCAAGCTATAGGAAGGGTCTCAGGTTTGGTATAAGCATTGAGATATCACATCTCATGGTATAGGAAGGGTCTCAGGATTGGAATGGGAAGGAGTTGGATATCACATCTCATGTTATAGGAAACATATCAGGTTTGGTATTAGAAGCATTGAGACATCACATCTCATGTTATAGGAAGGGTCTCAGGATTGGAATGGGAAGAAGTTGGATATCACATCTCATGCCATAGGAAGGGTCTCAGGTTTGGTATAAGCATTGAGATATCACATCTCTGCTATCGGAAGGGTCTCAGGATTGGAATGGGAAGGAGTTTGATATCACATCTCATGCCATGTATGGGTCTCAGGTTTTGTAGAAGCATTGGGATATCACATCTCATGCTATCGGAAGGGTATCAGGATTGGATTTGGAAGGAGTTGGATATCCCATCTCATGCTATAGGAAGGGTCTCAGGTTGGAATGGGAAGGAGTTGGATATCACATCTAATGTTATAGGAAGGGTCTCAGGATTGGAATGGGAAGGACTTGGATATCACATCTCATGCTATAGGAAGGCTCTCAGGTTTGGAAGGGGAAGGAGTTGGATATCACATTTCATGGTAGAGGTAGGATATCAGGTTTGGTAAAGAGGCATTGAGATATCACATCTCGTGCTATAGGAAGGGTCTCAGAATTGGAATGGGAAGGAGTTGGATATCACATCTCATGTTGTAGGAAAGATCTAAGGTTTGGTATTAGAAGCATTGAGACATCACATCTCATGTTATAGGAAGGGTCTCAGGATTGGAATGGGAAGAAGTTGGATATCACAACTCATGCTATAGGAAGGGTCTCAGGTTTGGTATAAGCATAGAGATATCACATCTCATGCTATAGGAAGGGTCTCAGGATTGGAATGGGAAGGAGTTGTATATGACATCTCATGCCATAGGAAGGGTCTCAGGTTTGGTATAAGCATTGAGATATCACATCTCATGCTATCATAAGGGTCTCATGATTGGAATGGGAAGGAGTTGGATATCACATCTCATGCTAAAGGGAGGGTCTCAGGTTTGGAAGGGGAAGGATTTGGATATCACATCACATGTTATAAGAAGGATCTCAGGTTTGGTATTAGAAGCATTGAGATAACACATCTCATACTATCGGAAGGGTCTCAGGATTGGAATGGGAAGGAGCTGGATATCACATCTCATGCTATAGGAAGGGTCTCAGGTTTGGAACGGGAAGGAGTTGGATATCACATCTCATGTTATAGGAAGAGTCTCAGGTTTGGTATAAACATTGAGATATCACATCTCTGCAATCGGAAGTGTCTCAGGATTGGGATGGGAAGGAGTTGGATATCACATCTCATGCTATAGGAAGGGTCTCAGGTTTGGAACGGGAAGGAGTTGGATATCCCATCTCATGTTATAGGACGGGTCTCAGGTTTGGTATTAGAAGCATTGAGATATCACATCGCATGCTGTAGGAAGGGTCTCAGGATTGGAATGGGAAGGAGTTGGATATTACATTCTTGCTATAGGAAGGGTCTCATGTTTGGAATGGGAAGGAGTTGGATATCACATATGCTATAGGAAGGGTCTCAGGTTTGGAACGGGAAGGAGTTGGATATCACATCTCATGCTATAGGAAGGGTCTCAGGTTTAGTATAAGCATTGAGATATCACATCTCTGCTATCGGAAGTGTCTCAGGATTGGAATGGGAAGGAGTTGGATATCCCATCTCATGTTATAGGACGGGTCTCAGGTTTGTTATTAGAATCATTGAGATATCATATTGCATGCTATGGGAAGGGTCTCAGGATTGGAATGGGAAGGAGTTGGATATCACATTTCATGTTAGAGGAAGGATCTCAGGTTTGGTGTTAGAGGCATTGAGATATCACATCTCATGCTATAGGAAGGGTCTCAGGATTGGAATGGGAAGGAGTTGGATATCACATCTCATGCTATAGGAAGGGTCTCAGGTTTGGTATAAGCATTGAGATATCACATCTCATGCTATAGGAAGGGTCTCAGGATTGGAATGGGAAGGAGTTGGTTATCACATCTGATGTTATAGGAAGGATCTCAGGTTTGGTATTAGAAGCATTGAGACATCACATCTCATGCTATGGGAAGGGTCTCAGGATTGGAATGGGAAGGAGTTGGATATCACATCTCATGCTATAGGAAGGGTCTCAGGTTTGGTATAAGCATTGAGATATCACATCTCATGCAATAGGAAGGGTCTCAGGATTGGAATGGGAAGGAGTTGTATATGACATCTCATGCCATAGGAAGGGTCTCAGGTTTGGTATAAGCATTGAGATATCACATCTCTGCTATCGGAAGGGTCTCAGGATTGAAATGGGAAGGAGTTGGATATCCCATCTCATGTTATAGGAAGAGTCTCAGGTTTGGTATTAGAAGCATTGAGATATCACATCTCATGCTATAGGAAGTGTCTCAGGATTGGAATGGGAAGGAGTTTGATATCAAATCTCATGCCATGAATGGGTCTCAGGTTTTGTAGAAGCATTGGGATATCACATCTCATGCTATCGGAAGGGTATCAGGATTGGATTTGGAAGGAGTTGGATATCCCATCTCATGCTATAGGAAGGGTCTCAGGTTGGAATGGGAAGGAGTTGGATATCACATCTGATGCTATAGGAAGGGTCTCAGGATTGGAATGGGAAGGACTTGGATATCACATCTCATGCTATAGGAAGGCTCTCAGGTTTTGAAGGGGAAGGAGTTGGATATCACATTTCATGTTAGAGGTAGGATCTCAGGTTTGGTATTAGAGGCATTGAGATATCACATCTCATGCTAAAGGGAGGGTCTCAGGTTTGGAAGGGGAAGGATTTGGATATCACATCTCATGTTATAGGAAGGATCTCAGGTTTGGTATTAGAAGCATTGAGATATCACATCTCATGCTATCGGAAGGATCTCAGGTTTGGTATTAGAGGCATTGAGATATCACATCTCATGCTATTAGAAGGGTCTCAGGATTGGAATGGGAAGGAGTCGGATATCACATCTCATGCTAAAGGGAGGGTCTCAGGTTTGGAAGTGGAAGGATTTGGATATCACATCTCATGTTATAGGAAGGATCTCAGGTTTGGTATTAGAAGCATTGAGATATCACATCTCATGCTATAGGAATGGTCTCAAGATTGGAATGGGAAGGAGTTGGATATCACATCTCAAGCTATAGGAAGAGTCTCAGGATTGGAATGGGAAGGAGTTTGATATCACATCTCATGCCATAGTATGGGTCTCAGGTTTGGTAGAAGCATTGGGATATCACATCTCATGCTATCGGAAGGGTATCAGGATTGGATTTGGAAGGAGTTGGATATCCCATCTCATGCTATAGGAAGGGTCTCAGGTTGGAATGGGAAGGAGTTGGATATCACATCTCATGTTATAGGAAGGGTCTCAGGATTGGAATGGGAAGGACTTGGATATCATATCTCATGCTATGGGAAGGCTCTCAGGTTTGATAGGGGAAGGAGTTGGATATCACATTTCAAGTTAGAGGAAGGATCTCAGGTTTGGTATTAGAGGCATTGAGATATCACATCTCATGCTATAGGAAGGGTCTCAGGATTGGAATGGGAAGGAGTTGGATATCACATCTCAAGCTATAGGAAGGGTCTCAGGTTTGGTATAAGCATTGAGATATCACATCTCAAGCTATAGGAAGGGTCTCAGGATTGGAATGGGAAGGAGTTGGATATCACATCTCATGTTATAGGAAAGATCTCAGGTTTGGTATTAGAAGCATTGAGACATTACATCTCATGTTATAGGAAGGGTCTCAGGATTGGAATGGGAAGAAGTTGGATATCACATCTCATGCTATAGGAAGGGTCTCAGGTTTGGTATAAGCATTGAGATATCACATCTCATGCTATAGGAAGGGTCTTAGGATTGGAATGGGAAGGAGTCGGATATCACATATCATGCTAAAGGGAGGGTCTCAGGTTTGGAAGTGGAAGTATTTGGATATCACATCTCATGTTATAGGAAGGATCTCAGGCTTTGTATTAGAAGCATTGAGATATCACATTTCATGCTATAGGAATGGTCTCAGGATTGAAATGGGAAGGAGTTTTATATCACATCTCAAGCTATAGGAAGGGTCTCAGGATTGGAATGGGAAGGAGTTGGATATCACATCTCATGCTATAGGAAGGGTCTCAGGTTTGTTATTAGCATTGAGATTTCCCATCTCATGCTATAGGAAGAGTCTCAGGTTTGGAATCGGAAGGAGTTGTATATGACATCTCATGCCATAGGAAGGGTCTCAGGTTTGGTATAAGCATTGAGATATCACATCTCTGCTATCGGAAGGGTCTCAGGATTGGAATGGGAAGGAGTTGGATATCCCATCTCGTTATAGGAATGGTCTCAGGTTTGGTATTAGAAGCATTGAGATATCACATCTCATGGTATAGGACGGGTCTCAGAATTGGAATGGGAAGGAGTTGGATATCACATCTCAAGCTATAGGAAGGGTCTCAGGATTGGAATGGGAAGGAGTTTGTTATCACATCTCATGCCATGTATGGATCTCAGGTTTTGTAGAAGCATTGGGATATCACATCTCATGCTATCGGAAGGGTATCATGATTGGATTTGGAAGGAGTTGGATATCCCATCTCATGCTATAGGAAGGGTCTCAGTTTGGAATGGGAAGGAGTTGGATATCACATCTCATGTTATAGGAAGGGTCTCAGGATTGGAATGGGAAGGACTTGGATATCACATCTCATCCTATAGGAAGGCTCTCAGGTTTGGAAGGGGAAGGAGTTGGATATCACATTTCATGTTAGAGGTAGGATCTCAGGTTTGGTATTAGAGGCATTGAGATATCACATCTCATGCTATCAGAAGGATCTCAGGATCGGAATGGGAAGGAGTTGGATATCACATCTCATGCTAAAGGGAGGGTCTCAGGTTTGGAAGGGGAAGGATTTGGATATCACATCTCATGTTATAGGAAGGATCTCAGGTTTGGTATTAGAAGCATTGAGATATCACATCTCATGCTATCGGAAGGATCTCAGGTTTGGTATTAGAGGCATTGAGATATCACATCTCATGCTATCAGAAGGGTCTCAGGATTGGAATGGGAAGGAGTCGGATATCACATCTCATGCTAAAGGGAGGGTCTCAGGATTGGAATGGGAAGGAGTTGGATATCACATCTCATGCTATAGGAAGGGTCTCAGGTTTGGTATAAACATTGAGATATCCCATCTCATGCTATAGGAAGGGTCTCAGGTTTGGAAGGGGAAGGATTTCGATATCACATCTCATGTTATAGGACCGGTCTCAGGTTTGGTATTAGAAGCATTGAGATATCAAGTCTCATGGTATAGGAAGGGTCTCAGGATTGGAATGGGAAGGAGTTGGATATCACATCTCATGCTATAGGAAGGGTCTCAGGTTTGGTATAAGCATTGAGATATCACATCTCATGCTATAGGAAGGGTCTCAGGTTTGGAAGGGGAAGGATTTGGATATCATATCTCATGTTATAGGACGGGTCCCAGGTTTGGTATTAGAAGCTTTGAGATATCACATCTCATGCTATAGGAAGGGTCTCAGGATTGGAATGGTAAGAAGTTGGATATCACATCTCATGCTAAAGGAAGGGACTCAGGTTTGATAGAAGCATTGAGATATCACATCTCATGCTATAGGAAGGGTCTCAGGATTGGAATGGGAAGGAGTTGGATATCACATCTCATGCCATAGGAAGGGTCTCAGCTTTGGTATAAGCATTGAGATATCACATCTCTGCTATCGGAAGGGTCTCAGGATAGGAATGGGAAGGACTTAGATATCACATCTCATGCTATAGGGAGGGTCTCAGTTTTGATATTAGAAGCATTGAGATATCACATTTCATGCTATCGGAAGGGTCTCAGGATTGGAATGGGAAGGAGTTGGATATCACATCTCAAGCTATCTCAGGATTGGAATGGGAAGGAGTTTGATATCACATCTCAAGCTATAGGAAGGGTCTCAGGTTTGGAAGGGGAAGGATTTGGATCTCACATCTCATGTTTTAGGACGGGTCTCAGGTTTGGTATTAGAAGCATTGAGATATCACATCTCATGCTATCGGAAGGGTCTCAGGATTGGAATGGGAAGGAGTTGGATATCACATCTCAAGCTATCTCAGGATTGGAATGGGAAGGAGTTTGATATCACATCTCATGCTATCTGAAGGGTCTCAGGTTTGGAAAGGGAAGGATTTGGATTTCACATATGTTATTGGATGGTTCTCAGGTTTGGTTTTAGAAGCATTAAGATATCACATCTCATGCTATAGGAAGGGTCTCAGGATTGGAATGGGAAGGAGTTGGATATCACATCTCATGCTAAAGGAAAGATCTCAGGTTTGGAAGGGGAAGGATTTGGATCTCACATCTCATGTTTTAGGACGGGTGTCAGGTTTGGTATTAAAAGCATTGAGATATCACATCTCATGGTATAGGAAGGGTCTGAGGATTGGAATGGGAAGGAGTTGGATATCACATCTCAAGCTATCTCAGGATTGGAATGGGAAGGAGTTTGATATCGCATCTCATGCTATCGGAAGGGTCTCAGGTTTGGACTGGGAAGGAGTTGGATATCACATCTCATGTTATAGGAAGGATCTCAGGTTTGGTATTAGAAGCATTGAGATATCACATCTCATGCTATAGGAAGGGTCTCAGGATTGGAATCGGAAGGAGTTGGATACCACATCTCATGCTATAGGAAGGGTCTCAGGTTTGGTATAAGCATTGAGATATCCCATCTCATGCTATAGAAAGGGTCTCAGCATTGGAATCGGAAGGAGTTGTATTTGACATCTCATGCCATAGGAAGTGTCTCAGGTTTGGTATAAGCATTGAGATATCACATCTCTGCTATCGGAAGGGTCTCAGGATTGGAATGGGAAGGAGTTGGATATCACATCTCATGCTAAAGGGAGGATCTCAGGTTTGGAAGGGGAAGGATTTGGATATCACATCTCATGTTATAGGAAGGATCTCAGGTTTGGTATTAGAAGCATTGAGATATCACATCTCATGCTATCGGAAGGATCTCAGGTTTGGTATTAGAGGCATTGAGATATCACATCTCATGCTATCAGAAGGGTCTCAGGATTGGAATGGGAAGAACTCGGATATCACATCTCATGCTAAAGGGAGGGTCTCAGGTTTGGTATTAGAAGCATTGAGATATCACATCTCATGTTATAGGAAGAATCTCAGGTTTGGTATTAGAGGCATTGAGATATCACATCTCATGCTATCAGAAGGGTCTCAGGATTGGAATGGGAAGGAGTCGGATATCACATCTCATGCTAAAGGGAGGGTCTCAGGTTTGGTATTAGAAGCATTGAGATATCACATCTCATGCTATAGGAAGGGTCTCAGGATTGGAATGGGAAGGAGTTGGATATCACATCTCATGCTAAAGGAAGGGTCTCAGTTTTGGTAGAAGCATTGAGATATCACATCTCATGGTATAGGAAGGGTCTCAGGATTGGAATGGGAAGGAGTTGGATATCACATCTCGTCCAATAGGAAGGATCTCAGGATTGGAATGGGAAGGGTTTGGATGTCACATCTCTTGCTATAGGAAGGGTCTCAGGTTTTTAGAAACATTGAGATATCACATCTCATTCTATAGGAAGGGTTTCAGGATTGGAATGGGAAGGAGTTGGATATCCCTTCTCATGCTATAGGAAGGATCTCAGGATTGGAATGGGAAGGGTTTGGATGTCACATCTCTTGCTATAGGAAGGGTCTCAGGTTTTTAGAAACATTGAGATATCACATCTCATTCTATAGGAAGGGTTTCATGATTGGAATGGGAAGGAGTTGGATATCCCTTCTCATGCTATAGGAAGGGTCTCAGGATTGGAATGGGAAGGAGTTGGATATTACATTCTTGCTATAGGAAGGGTCTCATGTTTGGAATGGGAAGGAGTTGGATATCACATATGCTATAGGAAGGGTCTCAGGTTTGGAACGGGAAATAATTGGATATCACATCTCTGCTATCGGAAGTGTCTCAGGATTGGAATGGGAAGGAGTTGGATATCCCATCTCATGTTATAGGACGGGTCTCAGGTTTGTTATTAGAATCGTTGAGATATCATATTGCATGCTGTAGGAAGGGTCTAAGGATTGGAATGGGAAGGACTTGGATATCACATCTCATGCTATAGGTAGGCTCTCAGGATTGGAATGGGAAGGAGTTGTATATGACATCTCATGCCATAGGAAGGGTCTCAGGTTTGGTATAAGCATTGAGATATCACATCTCTGCTATCGGAAGGGTCTCAGGATTGGTATTAGAAGCATTGAGATATCAAGTCTCATGGTATAGGAAGGGTCTCAGAATTGGAATGGGAAGGAGTTGGATATCACATCTCAAGCTATAGGAAGGGTCTCAGGATTGGAATGGGAAGGAGTTTGATATCACATCTCATGCCATAGTATGGGTCTCAGGTTTGGTAGAAGCATTGGGATATCACATCTCATGCTATCGGAAGGGTATCAGGATTGGATTTGGAAGGAGTTGGATATCCCATCTCATGCTATAGGAAAAGTCTCAGGTTGGAATGGGAAGGAGTTGGATATCACATCTCATGTTACAGGAAGGTTCTCAGGATTGGAATGGGAAGGAGTTGGATATCCAATCTCATGTTATAGGACGGGTCTCTGGTTTGGTATAAGCATTGAGATATCACATCTCATGCTATTGGAAGGGTCTCAGGATTGGAATGGGAAGGATTTGGATATCACATCTCATGCTATAGGAAGGGTCTCGGGTTTGGCATAAGCATGGAGATATCACTTCTCATGCTATAGGAAGGGTCTCAGGATTGGAATGGGAAGGAGTTGGATATCACATCTCATGTTATAGGAAGGATCTCAGGTTTGGTATTAGAAGCATTGAGACATCACATCTCATGCTATGGGAAGGGTCTCAGGATTAGAATGGGAAGGACTTGGATATCCCATCTCATGTTATAGGAAGGGTCTCAGGTTTGGTATTAGAAGCATTGAGATATCACATCTCATGCTATAGGAAGGGTCTCAGGATTGGAATGGGAAGGACTTGGATGTCAGATCTCATGCTATAGGGAGGGTCTCAAGTTTGATATTAGAAGCATTGAGATAACAAATCTCATGATATCGGGAGGGTGTCAGGATTGGAATGGGAAGGAGTTGGATATCACATCTCATGATAAAGGAAGGGTCTAAGGTTTGGAAGGGGAAGGATTTGGATATCACATCTCATGTTATAGGACGGGTCTCAGGTTTGGTATTAGAAGCATTGAGATATCAAGTCTCATGGCATAGGAAGGGTCTCAGAATTGGAATGGGAAGGAGTTGGATATCACATCTCAAGCTATAGGAAGGGTCTCAGGATTGGAATGGGAAGGAGTTTGATATCACATCTCATGCCATAGTATGGGTCTCAGGTTTGGTAGAAGCATTGGGATATCACATCTCATGCTATCGGAAGGGTATCAGGATTGGATTTGGAAGGAGTTGGATATCCCATCTCATGCTATAGGAAGGGTCTCAGGTTGGAATGGGAAGGAGTTGGATATCACATCTCATGTTATAGGAAGGGTCTCAGGATTGGAATGGGAAGGACTTGGATATCATATCTCATGCTATAGGAAGGCTCTCAGGTTTGGAAGGGGAAGGAGTTGGATATCACATTTCATGTTAGAGGAAGGATCTCAGGTTTGGTATTAGAGGCATTGAGATATCACATCTCATGCTATAGGAAGGTTCTCAGGATTGGAATGGGAAGGAGTTGGATATCACATCTCAAGCTATAGGAAGGGTCTCAGGTTTGGTATAAGCATTGAGATATCACATCTCATGGTATAGGAAGGGTCTCAGGATTGGAATGGGAAGGAGTTGGATATCACATCTCATGTTATAGGAAAGATATCAGGTTTGGTATTAGAAGCATTGAGACATCACATCTCATGTTATAGGAAGGGTCTCAGGATTGGAATGGGAAGAAGTTGGATATCACATCTCATGCCATAGGAAGGGTCTCAGGTTTGGTATAAGCATTGAGATATCACATCTCTGCTATCGGAAGGGTCTCAGGATTGGAATGGGAAGGAGTTTGATATCACATCTCATGCCATGTATGGGTCTCAGGTTTTGTAGAAGCATTGGGATATCACATCTCATGCTATCGGAAGGGTATCAGGATTGGATTTGGAAGGAGTTGGATATCCCATCTCATGCTATAGGAAGGGTCTCAGGTTGGAATGGGAAGGAGTTGGATATCACATCTGATGTTATAGGAAGGGTCTCAGGATTGGAATGGGAAGGACTTGGATATCACATCTCATGCTATAGGAAGGCTCTCAGGTTTGGAAGGGGAAGGAGTTGGATATCACATTTCATGTTAGAGGTAGGATATCAGGTTTGGTAAAGAGGCATTGAGATATCACATCTCGTGCTATAGGAAGGGTCTCAGAATTGGAATGGGAGAAGTTGGATATCACATCTCATGTTATAGGAAAGATCTAAGGTTTGGTATTAGAAGCATTGAGACATCACATCTCATGTTATAGGAAGGGTCTCAGGATTGGAATGGGAAGAAGTTGGATATCACAACTCATGCTATAGGAAGGGTCTCAGGTTTGGTATAAGCATTGAGATATCACATCTCATGCTATAGGAAGGGTCTCAGGATTGGAATGGGAAGGAGTTGTATATGACATCTCATGCCATAGGAAGGGTCTCAGGTTTGGTATAAGCATTGAGATATCACATCTCATGCTATAGGAAGGGTCTCAGGATTGGAATGGGAAGGACTTGGATATCACATCTCATGCTATAGGCAGGGTCTCAGGTTTGGAAAGGGAAGGAGTTGGATATCACATTTCATGTTAGAGGTAGGATCTCAGGTTTGGTATTAGAGGCATTGAGATATCACATCTCATGCTATCAGAAGGGTCTCAGGATTGGAATGGGAAGGAGTTGGATATCACATCCCATGCTAAAGGGAGGGTCTCAGGTTTGGAAGTGGAAGGATTTGGATATCACATCTCATGTTATAGGAAGGATCTCAGGTTTGGTATTAGAAGCATTGAGATATCACATCTCATGCTATCGGAAGTATCTCAGGTTTGGTATTAGAGACATTGAGATATCACATCTCATGCTATCATAAGGGTCTCAGGATTGGAATGGGAAGGAGTTGGATATCACATCTCATGCTAAAGGGAGGGTCTCAGGTTTGGAAGGGGAAGGATTTGGATATCACATCACATGTTATAAGAAGGATCTCAGGTTTGGTATTAGAAGCATTGAGATAACACATCTCATGCTATCGGAAGGGTCTCAGGATTGGAATGGGAAGGAGCTGGATATCACATCTCATGCTATAGGAAGGGTCTCAGGTTTGGAACGGGAAGGAGTTGGATATCACATCTCATGTTATAGGAAGAGTCTCAGGTTTGGTATAAACATTGAGATATCACATCTCTGCAATCGGAAGTGTCTCAGGATTGGGATGGGAAGGAGTTGGATATCACATCTCATGCTATAGGAAGGGTCTCAGGTTTGGAACGGGAAGGAGTTGGATATCCCATCTCATGTTATAGGACGGGTCTCAGGTTTGGTATTAGAAGCATTGAGATATCACATCGCATGCTGTAGGAAGGTTCTCAGGATTGAAATGGGAAGGAGTTGGATATTACATTCTTGCTATAGGAAGGGTCTCATGTTTGGAATGGGAAGGAGTTGGATATCACATATGCTATAGGAAGGGTCTCAGGTTTGGAACGGGAAGGAGTTGGATATCACATCTCATGCTATAGGAAGGGTCTCAGGTTTAGTATAAGCATTGAGATATCACATCTCTGCTATCGGAAGTGTCTCAGGATTGGAATGGGAAGGAGTTGGATATCCCATCTCATGTTATAGGACGGGTCTCAGGTTTGTTATTAGAATCATTGAGATATCATATTGCATGCTATGGGAAGGGTCTCAGGATTGGAATGGGAAGGAGTTGGATATCACATTTCATGTTAGAGGAAGGATCTCAGGTTTGGTGTTAGAGGCATTGAGATATCACATCTCATGCTATAGGAAGGGTCTCAGGATTGGAATGGGAAGGAGTTGGATATCACATCTCATGCTATAGGAAGGGTCTCAGGTTTGGTATAAGCATTGAGATATCACATCTCATGCTATAGGAAGGGTCTCAGGATTGGAATGGGAAGGAGTTGGTTGTCACATCTGATGTTATAGGAAGGATCTCAGGTTTGGTATTAGAAGCATTGAGACATCACATCTCATGCTATGGGAAGGGTCTCAGGATTGGAATGGGAAGGAGTTGGATATCACATCTCATGCTATAGGAAGGGTCTCAGGTTTGGTATAAGCATTGAGATATCACATCTCATGCAATAGGAAGGGTCTCAGGATTGGAATGGGAAGGAGTTGTATATGACATCTCATGCCATAGGAAGGGTCTCGGGTTTGGTATAAGCATTGAGATATCACATCTCTGCTATCGGAAGGGTCTCAGGATTGGAATGGGAAGGAGTTGGATATCCCATCTCATGTTATAGGAAGAGTCTCAGGTTTGGTATTAGAAGCATTGAGATGTCACATCTCATGCTATAGGAAGTGTCTCAGGATTGGAATGGGAAGGAGTTTGATATCAAATCTCATGCCATGAATGGGTCTCAGGTTTTGTAGAAGCATTCGGATATCACATCTCATGCTATCGGAAGGGTATCAGGATTGGATTTGGAAGGAGTTGGATATCCCATCTCATGCTATAGGAAGGGTCTCAGGTTGGAATGGGAAGGAGTTGGATATCACATCTGATGCTATAGGAAGGGTCTCAGGATTGGAATGGGAAGGACTTGGATATCACATCTCATGCTATAGGAAGGCTCTCAGGTTTTGAAGAGGAAGGAGTTGGATATCACATTTCATGTTAGAGGTAGGATCTCAGGTTTGGTATTAGAGGCATTGAGATATCACATCTCATGCTAAAGGGAGGGTCTCAGGTTTGGAAGGGGAAAGATTTGGATATCACATCTCATGTTATAGGAAGGATCTCAGGTTTGGTATTAGAAGCATTGAGATATCACATCTCATGCTATCGGAAGGATCTCAGGTTTGGTATTAGAGGCATTGAGATATCACATCTCATGCTATAGGAAGGGTCTCAAGATTGGAATGGGAAGGAGTTGGATATCACATCTCAAGCTATAGGAAGAGTCTCAGGATTGGAATGGGAAGGAGTTTGATATCACATCTCATGCCATAGTATGGGTCTCAGGTTTGGTAGAAGCATTGGGATATCACATCTCATGCTATCGGAAGGGTATCAGGATTGGATTTGGAAGGAGTTGGATATCCCATCTCATGCTATAGGAAGGGTCTCAGGTTGGAATGGGAAGGAGTTGGATATCACATCTCATGTTATAGGAAGGGTCTCAGGATTGGAATGGGAAGGACTTGGATATCATATCTCATGCTATGGGAAGGCTCTCAGGTTTGATAGGGGAAGGAGTTGGATATCACATTTCAAGTTAGAGGAAGGATCTCAGGTTTGGTATTAGAGGCATTGAGATATCACATCTCATGCTATAGGAAGGGTCTCAGGATTGGAATGGGAAGGAGTTGGATATCACATCTCAAGCTATAGGAAGGGTCTCAGGTTTGGTATAAGCATTGAGATATCACATCTCAAGCTATAGGAAGGGTCTCAGGATTGGAATGGGAAGGAGTTGGATATCACATCTCATGTTATAGGAAAGATCTCAGGTTTGGTATTAGAAGCATTGAGACATTACATCTCATGTTATAGGAAGGGTCTCAGGATTGGAATGGGAAGAAGTTGGATATCACATCTCATGCTATAGGAAGGGTCTCAGGTTTGGTATAAGCATTGAGATATCACATCTCATGCTATAGGAAGGGTCTTAGGATTGGAATGGGAAGGAGTTGGATATCACATATCATGCTAAAGGGAGGGTCTCAGGTTTGGAAGTGGAAGTATTTGGATATCACATCTCATGTTATAGGAAGGATCTCAGGCTTGGTATTAGAAGCATTGAGATATCACATTTCATGCTATAGGAATGGTCTCAGGATTGGAATGGGAAGGAGTTGGATATCACATCTCAAGCTATAGGAAGGGTCTCAGGATTGGAATGGGAAGGAGTTGGATATCACATCTCATGCTATAGGAAGGGTCTCAGGTTTGTTATTAGCATTGAGATATCCCATCTCATGCTATAGGAAGGGTCTCAGGTTTGGAATCGGAAGGAGTTGTATATGACATCTCATGCCATAGGAAGGGTCTCAGGTTTGGTATAAGCATTGAGATATCACATCTCTGCTATCGGAAGGGTCTCAGGATTGGAATGGGAAGGAGTTGGATATCCCATCTCGTTATAGGAAGGGTCTCAGGTTTGGTATTAGAAGCATTGAGATATCACATCTCATGGTATAGGACGGGTCTCAGAATTGGAATGGGAAGGAGTTGGATATCACATCTCAAGCTATAGGAAGGGTCTCAGGATTGGAATGGGAAGGAGTTTGTTATCACATCTCATGCCATGTATGGGTCTCAGGTTTTGTAGAAGCATGTGGATATCACATCTCATGCTATCAGAAGGGTATCATGATTGGATTTGGAAGGAGTTGGATATCCCATCTCATGCTATAGGAAGGGTCTCAGTTTGGAATGGGAAGGAGTTGGATATCACATCTCATGTTATAGGAAGGGTCTCAGGATTGGAATGGGAAGGACTTGGATATCACATCTCATCCTATAGGAAGGCTCTCAGGTTTGGAAGGGGAAGGAGTTGGATATCACATTTCATGTTAGAGGTAGGATCTCAGGTTTGGTATTAGAGGCATTGAGATATCACATCTCATGCTATCAGAAGGATCTCAGGATCGGAATGGGAAGGAGTTGGATATCACATCTCATGCTAAAGGGAGGGTCTCAGGTTTGGAAGGGGAAGGATTTGGATATCACATCTCATGTTATAGGAAGGATCTCAGGTTTGGTATTAGAAGCATTGAGATATCACATCTCATGCTATCGGAAGGATCTCAGGTTTGGTATTAGAGGCATTGAGATATCACATCTCATGCTATCAGAAGGGTCTCAGGATTGGAATGGGAAGGAGTCGGATATCACATCTCACGCTAAAGGGAGGGTCTCAGGTTTGGAAGTGGAAGGATTTGGATATCACATCTCATTTTATAGGAAGGATCTCAGGTTTGGTATTAGAAGCATTGAGATATCACATCTCATGCTATAGGAAGGGTCACAGGATTGGAATGGGAAGGAGTTGGATATCACATCTCAAGCTATAGGAATGGTCTCAGGATTGGAATGGGAAGGAGTTGGATATCACATCTCAAGCTATAGGAAGGGTCTCAGGATTGGAATGGGAAGGAGTTGGATATCACATCTCATGCTATAGGAAGGGTCTCAGGTTTGGTATAAACATTGAGATATCCCATCTCATGCTATAGGAAGGGTCTCAGGTTTGGAAGGGGAAGGATTTCGGTATCACATCTCATGTTATAGGACCGGTCTCAGGTTTGGTATTAGAAGCATTGAGATATCAAGTCTCATGGTATAGGAAGGGTCTCAGGATTGGAATGGGAAGGAGTTGGATATCACATCTCATGCTATAGGAAGGGTCTCAGGTTTGGTATAAGCATTGAGATATCACATCTCATGCTATAGGAAGGGTCTCAGGTTTGGAAGGGGAAGGATTTGGATATCATATCTCATGTTATAGGACGGGTCCCAGGTTTGGTATTAGAAGCTTTGAGATATCACATCTCATGCTATAGGAAGGGTCTCAGGATTGGAATGGTAAGAAGTTGGATATCACATCTCATGCTAAAGGAAGGGACTCAGGTTTGATAGAAGCATTGAGATATCACATCTCATGCTATAGGAAGGGTCTCAGGATTGGAATGGGAAGGAGTTGGATATCACATCTCATGCCATAGGAAGGGTCTCAGCTTTGGTATAAGCATTGAGATATCACATCTCTGCTATCGGAAGGGTCTCAGGATAGGAATGGGAAGGACTTAGATATCACATCTCATGCTATAGGGAGGGTCTCAGTTTTGATATTAGAAGCATTGAGATATCACATTTCATGCTATCGGAAGGGTCTCAGGATTGGAATGGGAAGGAGTTGGATATCACATCTCAAGCTATCTCAGGATTGGAATGGGAAGGAGTTTGATATCACATCTCAAGCTATAGGAAGGGTCTCAGGTTTGGAAGGGGAAGGATTTGGATCTCACATCTCATGTTTTAGGACGGGTCTCAGGTTTGGTATTAGAAGCATTGAGATATCACATCTCATGCTATCGGAAGGGTCTCAGGATTGGAATGAGAAGGAGTTGGATATCACATCTCAAGCTATCTCAGGATTGGAATGGGAAGGAGTTTGATATCACATCTCATGCTATCTGAAGGGTCTCAGGTTTGGAAAGGGAAGGATTTGGATTTCACATATGTTATTGTATGGTTCTCAGGTTTGGTTTTAGAAGCATTAAGATATCACATCTCATGCTATAGGAAGGGTCTCAGGATTGGAATGGGAAGGAGTTGGATATCACATCTCATGCTAAAGGAAAGATCTCAGGTTTGGAAGGGGAAGGATTTGGATCTCACATCTCATGTTTTAGGACGGGTGTCAGGTTTGGTATTAAAAGCATTGAGATATCACATCTCATGGTATAGGAAGGGTCTGAGGATTGGAATGGGAAGGAGTTGGATATCACATCTCAAGCTATCTCAGGATTGGAATGGGAAGGAGTTTGATATCACATCTATGCTATCGGAAGGGTCTCAGGTTTGGACTGGGAAGGAGTTGGATATCACATCTCATGTTATAGGAAGGATCTCAGGTTTGGTATTAGAAGCATTGAGATATCACATCTCATGCTATAGGAAGGGTCTCAGGATTGGAATCGGAAGGAGTTGGATACCACATCTCATGCTATAGGAAGGGTCTCAGGTTTGGTATAAGCATTGAGATATCCCATCTCATGCTATAGGAAGGTTCTCAGCATTGGAATCGGAAGGAGTTGTATTTGACATCTCATGCCATAGGAAGGGTCTCGGGTTTGGTATAAGCATTGAGATATCACATCTCTGCTATCGGAAGGGTCTCAGGATTGGAATGGGAAGGAGTTGGATATCACATCTCATGCTAAAGGGAGGGTCTCAGGTTTGGAAGGGGAAGGATTAGGATATCACATCTCATGTTATAGAAAGGATCTCAGGTTTGGTATTAGAAGCATTGAGATATCACATCTCATGCTATCGGAAGGATCTCAGGTTTGGTATTAGAGGCATTGAGATATCACATCTCATGCTATCAGAAGGGTCTCAGGATTGGAATGGGAAGAACTCGGATATCACATCTCATGCTAAAGGGAGGGTCTCAGGTTTGGTATTAGAAGCATTGAGATATCACATCTCATGTTATAGGAAGAATCTCAGATTTGGTATTAGAGGCATTGAGATATCACATCTCATGCTATCAGAAGGGTCTCAGGATTGGAATGGGAAGGAGTCGGATATCACATCTCATGCTAAAGGGAGGGTCTCAGGTTTGGTATTAGAAGCATTGAGATATCACATCTCATGCTATAGGAAGGGTCTCAGGATTGGAATGGGAAGGAGTTGGATATCACATCTCATGCTAAAGGAAGGGTCTCAGTTTTGGTAGAAGCATTGAGATATCACATCTCATGGTATAGGAAGGGTCTCAGGATTGGAATGGGAAGGAGTTGGATATCACATCTCATCCAATAGGAAGGATCTCAGGATTGGAATGGGAAGGGTTTGGATGTCACATCTCTTGCTATAGGAAGGGTCTCAGGTTTTTAGAAACATTGAGATATCACATCTCATTCTATAGGAAGGGTTTCAGGATTGGAATGGTAAGGAGTTGGATATCCCTTCTCATGCTATAGGAAGGGTCTCAGGTTGGAATGGGAAGGAGTTGGATATCACATCTCATGTTATAGGAAGGGTCTCAGTATTGGAATGGTAAGGATTTGGATATCACATCTCTTGCTCTAGGAAGGGTCTCAGGTTTTTTATTAGAAACATTGAGATATCCCATCTCATGCTATAGGAAGGGTTTCAGGATTGGAATGGGAAGGATTTGGATATCACATCTCATGCTAAAGGAAGGGTCTCAGGTTTGGAAGGGGAAAGATTTGGATATGATATCTCATGTTATAGGACGGGTCCCAGGTTTGGTATTAGAAGCTTTGAGATATCACATCTCATGCTATAGGAAGGGTCTCAGGATTGGAATGGGAAGGAATTGGATATCACATCTCATGCTAAAGGAAGGGACTCAGGTTTGATAGAAGCATTGAGATATCACATCTCATGCTATAGGAAGGGTCTCAGGATTGGAATGGGAAGGAGTTGGATATCACATCTCATGCCATAGGAAGGGTCTCAGGTTTGGTATAAGCATTGAGATATCACATCTCTGCTATCGGAAGGGTCTCAGGATAGGAATGGGAAGGACTTAGATATCACATCTCATGCTATAGGGAGGGTCTCAGTTTTGATATTAGAAGCATTGAGATATCACATTTCATGCTATCGGAAGGGTCTCAGGATTGAAATGGGAAGGAGTTGGATATCACATCTCAAGCTATCTCAGGATTGGAATGGGAAGGAGTTTGATATCACATCTCAAGCTATAGGAAGGGTCTCAGGTTTGGAAGGGGAAGGATTTGGATCTCACATCTCGTTTTAGGACGGGTCTCAGGTTTGGTATTAGAAGCATTGAGATATCACATCTCATGGTATAGGAAGGGTCTCAGGATTGGAATGGGAAGGAGTTGGATATCACATCTCAAGCTATCACAGGATTGGAATGGGAAGGAGTTTGATAGCACATCTCAAGCTATAGGAAGGGTCTCAGGTTTGGAAAGGGAAGGATTTGGATTTCACATCTCATGTTATAGGATGGTTCTCATGTTTGGTTTTAGAAGCATTGAGATATCACATCTCATGCTATCTGAAGGGTCTCAGGTTTGGAAAGGGAAGGATTTGGATTTCACATATGTTATTGGATGGTTCTCAGGTTTGGTTTTTGTTAAGACGGATTTCTGAACTCTGTCCTGGTGGCGCAGAAGTTCAGAAGGCCAACCTAATTACTTGGAACAGGGTATCCTCTGGACGAGCCAGACCAATCAAGGTGGCGATCGCGGCGGTCAAGACTAGGGGCCTCATTACACGGAAGGCGGTGATCCAGGGTGCTATTAGCACCCTGGACCATGCCGGTAAATTATCGGCACCGCCTTGGCGGAAAGGGGATTTACCGCCCCATTCCAAGGTTGGTGGGGCGGTAAATCCCCCTTCCGCCATTGCCCTTCCCCATTCCCATTTCTGCCCCATAGGGCTCTATGGGAATGGGGAAGGCGCTAATTACGGCACCGCAATTTTGCGGTGCCGTAATTAGCTCCGAGGTCCCTTAGCGGGTTGGTTTTTAACGCCTGCAAAAAGCAGGCGTTAAAGCACCAACCCGCTAAGGGACCTCGTAGTAAGGCGGTAATGGTTAACGGTCACCGTTACCATTAACGGTGGCCGTTAACCATTACCGCCTGCCGTGTAATGAGGCCCTAGGTCTCAAGAGGGGTGAGGGTGACTGAAAGCCCGCAATGAGCACACAAAGCAAGAGCGCTTACAAACTACTCCAAATAGTTGTTATATCAAAAATATATACACATTTATTTTAAGGCCTTTAAAATAATGACCGTAGCGAGAAAATCCCAATATCACAATATTAAGCCAACACATACCATATCAACACAATATATATACAAATACGACAGTCGCAAGCGTTATATGCACGAAATGTGTAGTCCACCTGAAAGGGAAGGAAAACAGGCAGTGCGATAATGCTTTAGACTCAGTTTGCCTTCAGAGGCACCTAACTAGATGGAAGTCCGAGCCCTGCGAAGAGTGGAGCCTTGTGCTCAAAGTACCTGCACACGCTGGTGCCAACGGGGAAAAGGAGAAGCTCTTCGGAGGAAGTCAGGCAGTTCGGATTAGTGCACAACAGAAGAAGAACAGGTTCCGCGACTCAAGCGCAGCCTCCACAGTGAGCAGAAGCAGAGCGCGAGTACGGACAAAAGGGTGCTGTTTTTACACAGCGGGGAAAAGCAATGGGCTACTGCAGGAGGGCGACCAGATCCTAGCTATACTACTCACCGGTCCCCGATGCAAGCAGACCCAGGCTTCTCCACGTTAGTTTCAGCAGCTGGCAGGTTCAGAAGAGCCGGGAATGCCTCGTCGTCGTGTAGAGAAAAAAGACGTCCCAATCGAAGAAACCTGCACAGTTTTGTCACCACAGCAGGGCAACGGAGCGGCCGTGTGTATCTGAGCCAAATGTACACTACTCACTTCAGACTTGGGAACGCCAAGTGTACGAAGCGTGTGAGAGTGACCAGGACTCGAAATACAACACAACCTGGCGGCGGTTACAGAGCAAGACTCCCTTGTAAGCTGGTCAGTCAACTGGATGGCCCAGAGACGCTTCTGAAGGCTTACTAGCAGGAGATGATGAAGTCGCCGAGAATAGCTGTTCCTGCTATTCCAAAGGTCGAAGCACCAGTACAGGCCTTCTGGTTCGATCAAAGGTGAAAAGGGTTTCACAAGGCGACAGCAGTGCAGAGCAGAAGTCCTTCAGCGGGTCACCAGCGATTCCTCGGTCCAGCCTCTTGTTTGCAGGATACTTGGCTCCTGTATTCCTTCGTTCGTGAGAACTCAGGAGATCGACATGGTAGTGGTGTTTCCAGCCCCCTCTTATCCACGGTTCCCTTCGCGCCAAAACGGAGGGGAGCCAATGGGAGATCCGCTCATCAACACACACACCATTCGTGGACCAATCACGGACCACGGTGGTCCCAGGCATTCACACTACCCTAGACTCTCTGGCACCCAGGATGTGTATTGGGACCAGACATCCCAGCCCACACCCTGGAGGCTCACAAAAGACATGTAGAAGCCCGCGAAAGCATCCGTGTTTCGCGGGAAAGTACATGCCCAAATAAGGAAGGCCCCGGGTCGGCTCGACCTGGGGAAGGTGAAGGGAGCAAGACGGTCAGCGGACAGGACAAAGGAGCCTCGTGGTCTGGCCATTTTGGGAGCCAGGCCACCATTTTGGGTTAAGCGCAAAAAACGTGCTTAGAACGCCAAAAGGAGCTCAAAATACAAAGAAACGATCGCTGCCACCATTCCCGTCCTTGAATTACTTGCACCGATCAAATACCATCCTAAATGAGTATCTAGGGCCTGTAGAAGGCTAGAGACCCAAGAGAGCTGTAACTTAGCTTACAGTGCCCTCTTGTGTCATGTTGCACTAAAGCCGCAACATGATAAAAGAAACTACGGGAAACAGCGTTCCCCGGTACTGACTGTCTTAAGGGCATGTCAGTTTCCCCATAAGAAAGGAGCAAAAGCCCAGAGGAGTGCGGCAGAAGGCTGCACTTCTCTGGCAAAGTCAAGAACAAGGTGAAAAACAACAGCAAAAAGTTTAGGGGTTGCCACATGGAAGGAAAATTACCTACAATTACAAAATCTTTCCTAACACTCGCCCCTCCCAGACTATGGACAGGGGGAACTAATCCACCCCTGGATGAGTCTCTTGTTCAGGTCGGTTAAACATTCTGGACAACCCATCAGCATTGCTATGTTGGACACCTGGCCTATGCTCAATAGTGAAGTCGAAGCCTTGTAGACTTATGGACCACCTAAGCAACTTTGGATTCTCCCCCTTCATGTTCATTAGCCACTTTAATGGCTTATGGTCAGTCTGCACAGTGAAGTGGGTCCCATAGAGGTAGGGCCTCAGCTTCCTTAGGGCCCACACAACAGAGAAACATTCTTTCTCTACCGTGGACCATCTGAGCTCTCTGTCCTTAAGCTGGCGACTAATAAAACCGATAGGGTGTTCCTTACCCTTCTCATCTACTTGTGATAGTACAGCTCCTATCCCAGTGTCAGAGGCGTCCGTCTGCACGATAAAAGGTCTTTGATAATCAGGGGCCCTGAGGACAGGGGCCTGGCACAAGGAGTCTTTTAAGCCATTGAAGGCCTTCTCACACTCGTCGGTCCAAGTTACCTTCTTGGGTTTCTTCGGAGTTGTGAGGGCAGTCAGAGGAGCAGCTATGGTGCCATAGTCTGCCACAAAATTGCGGTAATACCCCGTGAGTCCTAAGAAGGCTCTCCCTTGGGTTTGCGTAGTGGGGGTAGGCCAGTCTTGTACTGCTTGTACTTTACTGGGTAGAGGCTGTATCCTCCCTTCACCTACTTCATGTCCAAGGTAAACCACTGAGCCTTGTCCAATCTGGCATTTACTAGCCTTTATGGTCAAGTGGGCTTTCTGAAGAGCCTGGAGCACAATCCCGAGATGTTTCACATGGTCTTCCCAGGTGGCACTGAAAACTGCTATATCGTCCAGATATGCAAGACAGAATTCGTCCAACCCATTCAACACATGATTCACAAGCCTCTGGAAAGTGGCAGGTGCATTCTTCAACCCGAACGGCATAACCCAGAATTGGTAAAGGCCGTCTGGAGTAGAAAATGCTGTCTTCTCCTTGGCATGCTCTGCTAAAGCTATTTGCCAATAGCCAGCAGTGAGGTCAAACGTGCTGAGGTACTTGGAGGCACCCAAAGTATCCACCAGCTCATCTGTTCGAGGCAAGGGGTGTGCATCTGTCTTGGTGACAGCATTCAGAGCCCTGTAATCCACGCAGAACCTCAATTCAGAAGTGCCTGCCTTTGGAACCAAAACCACAGGGCTGGACCAAGGACTACTAGAGGGTTCAATCACCCCAAGGTCTAACATCTTGTTGACCTCGGTCTTAATATAAGACCGTACTTTGTCTGACATCCTGTATCCCCTACTTTTGGTAGGTACACTGTCTCCTGTGTCTATGTTATGTTTGCACCAAGGTGTCAAACCAGGCAACTGTGAAAACAGGGGGGAAAACTGCCTAAGCAAACTTTTCACCTCAGCCTGCTGATCAGAAGTCAGGTGAGGGGCCACTCGGACACCCTCAAAGGAGCTATCTGAAGAACCGCTCTGGAACAGGTCGGGGAGAGGTTCAGACTCCTCTTCCTCAACATCTGAAGCCAGTAGCAGTGCTGCGATTTCGACTCTTGGGACGAAAGCCTTCAGCCTATTCACGTGAAACACTTTTGGAGCCTGTCCAGGCCTTCCAAGGTCCACTAAATAGTTAACCTCACCCAGGGGCTCCACCACTGTGTAAGGGCCTGACCATTTGTCCTGTAAAGCTCGAGGCCTTATGGGATTCATGATCAGGACTTGCTGACCAGGTGTAAAGTTGATGAGGGAAGCTTTCTGGTCGTACCAATGTTTCACCAGCGCTTGCCCTGCCTTCAATTTATCACTAGCCAAGCCCATCAGAAGTACCATCCGTTTTCTGAGCCCTAGCACATAATCAACTACGTTGGTAGTAACAGGGGGAGTGGGCATCTCCCATCCCTCTTTGACGATGGCTAAGGGTCCCCGTACGGGATGACCGAACAGAAGTTCGAAGGGGCTGAAGCCAACACCCTCCTGTGGTACCTCTCGGTAGGCAAACAGTAAGCATGGTAACAGAAGATCCCATTTTCTTCTCTGAGGCTCCTCCGGAGCCCCAATCATGCTCTTTAACGTTCTGTTGAAACGTCCCACCAGACCATTGGTCTGGGGGTGGTATGCAGAAGAGAACTTGTAGGTGACCCCACATTCTTTCCACATAGCCTGCATATACTTCGACATAAAGTTGCTGCCACGATCTGACACAACTTCTTTAGGGAAGCCAACCCTAGTAAATATGCCAAGTAAAGCTTTTGCAACTGACTTGGCAGTTACAGTTTTCAATGGGATGGCCTCAGGATACCAGGTTGCATGGTCGACCAGCACCAGGATAAACCTATTGCCCGAGGATGTTTGCGGGTCAAGGGGACCAACGATGTCGATCCCTACCCTTTCAAATGGTACCCCCACAACTGGGAGCGGTACCAACGGAGCTTGGATTGTCGCGCCAACCTTACCAGACAACTGGAAGGAGGTACAACTCCTGCAGTGACTTTCTACTTGCACCCCCATCTTGGGCCAGTAGAAGTGCATGGATAACCTTTGCTTGGTCCTCTTCATACCAAGGTGACCAGCAAGGGGAACTTCATGCGCCAACTGCAGGAGGAAGGGCCTAACAGCAAGGGGAACCACCAACCTCCTATGGTCTCCTTCTGTAGACTCTGTGGGCTCACTATACAGGAGTCCACCTTCCCAATAAATCCTATGCGTCCCAGGAGGTTCACCCTCAAGCTGGGAGCAGGCCTGTCTCCTTAGGCCTTCCAGAGATGGGCACTCACGTTGGCCTTTACTGAATTCGTCCCTATCAGGACCTCCTTCAACTAACAAGTCTTTTAGTTCAGGATGATCGTTGGGGTCGAATACTTCAGGCATCGCCACCTCCTCGTCAGGCCCGGGCGATTGACCAACTTCCTCCACCGCAGTGGTAGGCGAGCTCGGGGGAATATTCTCTTTCCCTCGTGGTGACTTGTCGACTCCTTTCGCCTTGGGTTTCCCCTTCGGCTGGGGCGGCGTATTGGTCTTGGCCAATGCTGCCCGTGCTTGAGACCGTGTGTAGGGTCTTTCGGCAGTGTCTCCTACGAGCCCTAAAGCTCTGAGATCATTACCTAACAAGACCTTTCCCGGGACGTTTCTCTGAATGCTCACTGGAATCCTGACTGCTGTACCATTTAAAGTAAGATTTACAGGTATTACGGGAAACATACGGAGGGGGCCGTCAGCCAACTTAGTGGGCATCAGAGTAGCTCTGGCAACTTCCTCTGAGTCTACCAAGGTAGAATCCACTACAGTGCAACTGCACCCACTATCCCTAAGAGCTGGAGTATCTACTCCATTGATCAGCACACTGTCTTTAAAGTAGTGCTTGGTATTATCCGGAATCCTAGCATAAGCCTCTGCGACTTTAGGCTCCCAGGAACCCAGGGACACTAAAACTACCTCAGCCTCTATCCCGCTGGGAAATGAGTCTGAGGAGAAGGATGCTCCTGTAATCTCTTCTTCCTCGTAGGAGGAGAAGGCCAGATTAGCGGAGTGGACCCCCAAAGGTCTAACCTTACAACGGGGATCCCCCTTCACGTGGTCAGTTGCTCCACAAGCAAAACAAGATCCATTGGGTCTGTTTACATAGGGAGGCTTATTGTAACCAGAGTTTTGTTTCGGAGGCTGACCTCCACTACCCTGTGAGTTCTCTTGTGTCCTACCCTTATTTTTCTTTTTGTGGCCCTTATGGGAAGAAGATTTAGCAGATTCTCCACCCTCCATATCTTTGGACTTTTTCCCTTCCTCCTGCTTACCAGGATGAGTTTTGTCCTCATGGGACACTCGATGTGACACCCATAAGTCTGCTGCAATGGCCAGCTTCTTAGGATCTATCTACTTCGAATCGGCCAAATGCTGCTTAAGCTCCGGGGAAGAAGAAGCAAAAATGTGTTCCAGCATGACAAGATTTATCATGCCTTCGAAGGTAGAAACCTTATAACCTTCGACCCAGCCAGTTAAGTTTTTCAAGGATTCAGTGACATAAGATACCCAAGTACCACCTTCCTTTTTCTTATACTCTCTGAAACGTTTCAAATATTGGGCCGGAGTCTTCCCAAACTTTAAAATGAGAGTTTGCTTTAACATTGCGAAATCAGCTCGCTCAGCCTTCGACATTTCCATAATGGCACTACAGCCAGAATGGGGCAGTCTGCTGAGTAACCATGCAATCTTATCAGCATTGTCAACTTGTTGAACTTCGCATGCATACTCAAACGCATTCAGCCAGTCCATAATGTCATTCCTTTCTTCATACACACTGAGCAGATCTTTCGGAAACCGTGGATGAGAGGAAGCCCCAGACCCATGTCCAGGACCCTTGGACCCATTTGCAAACTGAAGCTTGGCCAGTTCCAACTGGTGATCCCTGTCTTTTTGTTTTTCTGCCTGTTCGATTTTTAGTTTGGCTATGCTGAATTCAAGCTCCTGCTGCCTAAACCGCAGCTCTTGCTTCTTGAATTCAAGCATAGCCTCCCCATCAACACTGGCAGAGGAAACATTAGACATCACATCCTCCCTGTCCTCGTGGTCGCGATGGATCAGTGCAGCGGCAGAACCGTCGGTTCTACCAGTGAGAGCAGCCCCACCACCTTCTGCACTGTCTTCAGAAGTTATAGCGTCAAGCTGCACTTCTTGCCACGCCACGATTCTTTGAATCATTTCCAATTTCGTGCCTTGAGAGGAAACACCTCTCTCCGCACACATCTTCTTCAATGTTTCTGATTTGGAAGCATTTAAAGTTAACAAGGTATTTGTTTCCATACTGTTAGATAGGACTATGGCCTTTTTAAAGTTATACTACAACAATTCACTACGTGTCCTGGTTGGAATAACCTGAAATGCCTTAGTTCGTGCGCAACACTGGATACCTTCAGTCGTATCCCACCGCTGTACACCAATTTGTTAAGACGGATTTCTGAACTCTGTCCTGGTGGCGCAGAAGTTCAGAAGGCCAACCTAATTACTTGGAACAGGGTAACCTCTGGACGAGCCAGACCAATCAAGGTAGCGATCGCGGCGGTCAAGACTAGGTCTCAAGAGGGGTGAGGGTGACTGAAAGCCCGCAATGAGCACACAAAGCAAGAGCGCTTACAAACTACTCCAAACAGTTGTTATATCAAAAATATATACACATTTATTTTAAGGCCTTTAAAATAATGACTGTAGCGAGAAAATCACAATATCACAATATTAAGCCAACACATACCATATCAACACAATATATATACAAATACGACAGTCGCAAGCGTTATATGCACGAAATGTGTAGTCCACCTGAAAGGGAAGGAAAACAGGCAGTGCGATAATGCTTTAGACTCAGTTCGCCTTCAGAGGCACCTAACTAGATGGAAGTCCGAGCCCTGCGAAGAGTGGAGCCTTGTGCTCAAAGTACCTGCACACGCTGGTGCCAACGGGCAAAAGGAGAAGCTCTTCGGAGGAAGTCAGGCAGTTCGGGTTAGTGCACAACAGAAGAAGAACAGGTTCCGCGACTCAAGCGCAGCCTCCACCGTGAGCAGAAGCAGAGCGCGAGTACGGACAAAAGGGTGCTGTTTTTACACAGCGGGGAAAAGCAATGGGCTACTGCAGGAGGGCGACCAGATCCTAGCTATACTACTCACCGGTCCCCGATGCAAGCAGACCCAGGCTTCTCCACGTTAGTTTCAGCAGCTGGCAGGTTCAGAAGAGCCGGGAATGCCTCGTTGTCGTGTAGAGAAAAAAGACGTCCCAATCGAAGAAACCTGCACAGTTTTGTCACCACAGCAGGGCAACCGAGCGGCCGTGTGTATCTGAGCCAAATGTACACTACTCACTTCAGACTTGGGAACGCCAAGTGTACGAAGCGTGTGAGAGTGACCAGGACTCGAAATACAACACAACCTGGCGGCGGTTACAGAGCAAGACTCCCTTGTAAGCTGGTCAGTCAACTGGATGGCCCAGAGACGCTTCCGAAGGCTTACTGGCAGGAGATGATGAAGTCGCCGAGAATAGCTGTTCCTGCTATTCCAAAGGTCGAAGCACCAGTACAGGCCTTCTGGTTCGATCAAAGGTGAAAAGGGTTTCACAAGGCGACAGCAGTGCAGAGCAGAAGTCCTTCAGCGGGTCACCAGTGATTCCTCGGTCCAGCCTCTTGTTTGCAGGATACTTGGCTCCTGTATTCCTTCGTTCGTGAGAACTCAGGAGATCGACATGGTAGTGGTGTTTCCAGCCCCCTCTTATCCACGGTTCCCTTCGCGCCAAAACGGAGGGGAGCCAATGGGAGATCCGCTCATCAACACACACACCATTCGTGGACCAATCACGGACCACAGTGGTCCCAGGCATTCACACTACCCTAGACTCTCTGGCACCCAGGATGTGTATTGGGACCAGACATCCCAGCCCACACCCTGGAGGCACACAAAAGACATGTAGAAGCCCGCGAAAGCATCCGTGTTTCGCGGGAAAGTACATGCCCAAATAAGGAAGGCCCCGGGTCAGCTCGACCTGGGGAAGGTGAAGGGAGCAAGACGGTCAGCGGACAGGACAAAGGAGCCTCGTGGTCTGGCCATTTTGGGAGCCAGGCCACCATTTAGGGTTAAGCGCAAAAAACGTGCTTAGAACGCCAAGAGGAGCTCAAAATACAAAGAAACGATTGCTGCCACCATTCCCGTCCCTAAATTACTTGCACCGATCAAATACCATCCTAAACGAGTATCTAGGGCCTGTAGAAGGCTAGAGACCCAAGAGAGCTGTAACTTAGCTTACAGTGCCCTCTTGTGTCATGTTGCACTAAAGCCGCAACATGATAAAAGAAACTACGGGAAACAGCGTTCCCCGGTACTGACTGTCTTAAGAGCATGTCAGTTTCCCCATAAGAAAGGAGCAAAAGCCCAGAGGAGTGCGGCAGAAGGCTGCACTTCTCTGGCAAAGTCAAGAACAAGGTGAAAAACAACAGCAAAAAGTTTAGGGGTTGCCACATGGAAGGAAAATTACCTACAATTACGAAATCTTTCCTAACAGTTTTAGAAGCATTAAGATATCACATCTCATGCTATAGGAAGGGTCTCAGGTTTGGAATGGGAAGGAGTTGGATACACATCTCATGTTATAGGAAGTATCTCAGGTTTGGTATTAGAAGCATTGTGATATCACATATCATGCTATAGGAAGGGTCTCAGGATTGGAATGGGAAGGAGTTGGATATCACATCTCATGCTAAAGGAAAGATCTCAGGTTTGGAAGGGGAAGGATTTGGATCTCACATCTCATGTTTTAGGACGGGTGTCAGGTTTGGTATTAGAAGCATTGAGATATCACATCTCATGGTATAGGAAGGGTCTCAGGATTGGAATGGGAAGGAGTTGGATATCACATCTCAAGCTATCTCAGGATTGGAATGGGAAGGAGTTTGATATCACATCTCATGCTATCGGAAGGGTCTCAGGTTTGGAATGGGAAGGAGTTGGATATCACATCTCATGTTATAGGAAGGATCTCAGGTTTGGTATTAGAAGCATTGAGATATCACATCTCATGCTATAGGAAGGGTCTCAGGATTGGAATCGGAAGGAGTTGGATACCACATCTCATGCTATAGGAAGGGTCTCAGGTTTGGTATAAGCATTGAGATATCCCATCTCATGCTATAGGAAGGGTCTCAGCATTGGAATCGGAAGGAGTTGTATTTGACATCTCATGCCATAGGAAGGGTCTCAGGTTTGGTATAAGCATTGAGATATCACATCTCTGCTATCGGAAGGGTCTCAGGATTGGAATGGGAAGGAGTTGGATATCACATCTCATGCTAAAGGGAGGGTCTCAGGTTTGGAAGGGGAAGGATTTGGATATCACATCTCATGTTATAGGAAGGATCTCAGGTTTGGTATTAGAAGCATTGAGATATCACATCTCATGCTATCGGAAGGATCTCAGGTTTGGTATTATAGGCATTGAGATATCACATCTCATGCTATCAGAAGGGTCTCAGGATTGGAATGGGAAGGAGTCGGAAATCACATCTCATGCTAAAGGGAGGGTCTGGGGTTTGGTATTAGAAGCATTGAGATATCACATCTCATGTTATAGGAAGAATCTCAGGTTTGGTATTAGAGGCATTGAGATATCACATCTCATGCTATCAGAAGGGTCTCAGGATTGGAATGGGAAGGAGTCGGATATCACATCTCATGCTAAAAGGGAGGGTCTCAGGTTTGGTATTAGAAGCATTGAGATATCACATCTCATGTTATAGGAAGAATCCCAGGTTTGGTATTAGAGGCATTGAGATATCACATCTCATGCTATAGGAAGGGTCTCAGGATTGGAATGGGAAGGAGTTGGATATCACATCTCATGCTAAAGGAAGGGTCTCAGTTTTGGTAGAAGCATTGAGATATCACATCTCATGGTATAGGAAGGGTCTCAGGATTGGAATGGGAAGGAGTTGGATATCACATCTCATCCAATAGGAAGGATCTCAGGATTGGAATGGGAAAGATTTGGATGTCACATCTCTTGCTATAGGAAGGGTCTCAGGTTTTTTATTAGAAACATTGAGATATCACATCTCATGCTATAGGAAGGGTTTCAGGATTGGAATGGGAAGGAGTTGGATATCCCTTCTCATGCTATAGGAAGGGTCTCAGGTTGGAATGGGAAGGAGTTGGATATCACATCTCATGTTATAGGAAGGGTCTCAGGATTGGAATGGGAAGGATTTGGATATCACATCTCTTGCTATAGGAAGGGTCTCAGGTTTTTTATTAGAAACATTGAGATATCACAACTCATGCTATAGGAAGGGTTTCAGGATTGGAATGGGAAGGATTTGGATATCACATCTCATGCTAAAGGAAGGGTCTCAGGTTTGGAAGGGGAACGATTTGGATATCATATCTCATGTTATAGGACGGGTCCCAGGTTTGGTATTAGAAGCTTCGAGATATCACATCTCATGCTATATGAAGGGTATCAGGATTGGAATGGGATGGAGTTGGATATCACATCTCATGCTAAAGGAAGGGACTCAGGTTTGATAGAAGCATTGAGATATCACATCTCATGCTATAGGAAGGGTCTCAGGATTGGAATGGGAAGGAGTTGGATATCACATCTCATGCCATAGGAAGGGTCTCAGGTTTGGTATAAGCATTGAGATATCACATCTCTGCTATCGGAAGGGTCTCAGGATAGGAATGGGAAGGACTTAGATATCACATCTCATGCTATAGGGAGGGTCTCAGTTTTGATATTAGAAGCATTGAGATATCACATTTCATGCTATTGGAAGGGTCTCAGGATTGGAATGGGAAGGAGTTGGATATCACATCTCAAGCTATCTCAGGATTGGAATGGGAAGGAGTTTGATATCACATCTCAAGCTATAGGAAGGGTCTCAGGTTTGGAAGGGGAAGGATTTGGATCTCACATCTCATGTTTTAGGACGGGTCTCAGGTTTGGTATTAGAAGCATTGAGATATCACATCTCATGGTATATGAAGGGTCTCAGGATTGGAATGGGAAGGAGTTGGATATCACATCTCAAGCTATCACAGGATTGGAATGGGAAGGAGTTTGATATCACATCTCAAGCTATAGGAAGGGTCTCAGGTTTGGAAAGGGAAGGATTTGGATTTCACATCTCATGTTATAGGATGGTTCTCATGTTTGGTTTTAGAAGCATTGAGATATCACATCTCATGCTATCGGAAGGGTCTCAGGTTTGGAAAGGGAAGGATTTGGATTTCACATATGTTATTCAATGGTTCACAGGTTTGGTTTTAGAAGCTTTAAGATATCACATCTCATGCTATAGGAAGGGTCTCAGGTTTGGAATGGGAAGGAGTTGGATACACATCTCATGTTATAGGAAGGATCTCAGGTTTGGTATTAGAAGCATTGTGATATCACATATCATGCTATAGGAAGGGTCTCAGGATTGGAACGGGAAGGAGGTGGATATCACATCTCATGCTAAAGGAAAGATCTCAGGTTTGGAAGGGGAAGGATTTGGATCTCACATCTCATGTTTTAGGACGGGTGTCAGGTTTGGTATTAGAAGCATTGAGATATCACATCTCATGGTATAGGAAGGGTCTCAGGATTGGAATGGGAAGGAGTTGGATATCACATCTCAAGCTATCTCAGGATTGGAATGGGAAGGAGTTTGATATCACATCTCATGCTATCGGAAGGGTCTCAGGTTTGGAATGGGAAGGAGTTGGATATCACATCTCATGTTATAGGAAGGATCTCAGGTTTGGTATTAGAAGCATTGAGATATCACATCTCATGCTATAGGAAGGGTCTCAGGATTGGAATGGGAAGGAGTTGGATATCACATCTCATGCTATAGGAAGGGTCTCAGGTTTGGTATAAGCATTGAGATATCCCATCTCATGCTATAGGAAGGGTCTCAGCATTGGAATCGGAAGGAGTTGTATTTGACATCTCATGCCATAGGAAGGGTCTCAGGTTTGGTATAAGCATTGAGATATCACATCTCTGCTATCGGAAGGGTCTCAGGATTGGAATGGGAAGGAGTTGGATATCCCATCTCGTTATAGGAAGGGTCTCAGGTTTGGTATTAGAAGCATTGAGATATCACATCTCATGCTATAGGAAGGGTCTCAGGATTGGAATGGGAAGGACTTGAATATCACATCTCATGTTATAGCAAGGGTCTCAGGTTTGGTATTAGAAGCATTGAGATATCACATCTCATGCTATAGGAAGGGTCTCAGGATTGGAATGGGAAGGAGTTGGATATCACATCTCAAGCTATCTCAGGATTGGAATGGGAAGGAGTTTGATATCACATCTCATGCTATCGGAAGGGTCTCAGGTTTGGAATGGGAAGGAGTTGGATATCACATCTCATGTTATAGGAAGGATCTCAGGTTTGGTATTAGAAGCATTGAGATATCACATCTCATGCTATAGGAAGGGTCTCAGGATTGGATTCGGAAGGAGTTGGATACCACATCTCATGCTATAGGAAGGGTCTCAGGTTTGGTATAAGCATTGAGATATCCCATCTCTTGCTATAGGAAGGGTCTCAGCATTGGAATCGGAAGGAGTTGTATTTGACATCTCATGCCATAGGAAGGGTCTCAGGTTTGGTATAAGCATTGAGATATCACATCTCTGCTATCGGAAGGGTCTCAGGATTGGAATGGGAAGGAGTTGGATATCACATCTCATGCTAAAGGGAGGGTCTCAGGTTTGGAAGGGGAAGGATTTGGATATCACATCTCATGTTATAGGAAGGATCTCAGGTTTGGTATTAGAAGCATTGAGATATCACATCTCATGCTATCGGAAGGATCTCAGGTTTGGTATTATAGGCATTGAGATATCACATCTCATGCTATCAGAAGGGTCTCAGGATTGGAATGGGAAGGAGTCGGAAATCACATCTCATGCTAAAGGGAGGGTCTCAGGTTTGGTATTAGAAGCATTGAGATATCACATCTCATGTTATAGGAAGAATCTCAGGTTTGGTATTAGAGGCATTGAGATATCACATCTCATGCTATCAGAAGGGTCTCAGGATTGGAATGGGAAGGAGTTGGATACCACATCTCATGCTATAGGAAGGGTCTCAGGTTTGGTATAAGCATTGAGATATCCCATCTCATGCTATAGGAAGGGTCTCAGCATTGGAATCGGAAGGAGTTGTATTTGACATCTCATGCCATAGGAAGGGTCTCAGGTTTGGTATAAGCATTGAGATATCACATCTCTGCTATCGGAAGGGTCTCAGGATTGGAATGGGAAGGAGTTGGATATCACATCTCATGCTAAAGGGAGGGTCTCAGGTTTGGAAGGGGAAGGATTTGGATATCACATCTCATGTTATAGGAAGGATCTCAGGTTTGGTATTAGAAGCATTGAGATATCACATCTCATGCTATCGGAAGGATCTCAGGTTTGGTATTATAGGCATTGAGATATCACATCTCATGCTATCAGAAGGGTCTCAGGATTGGAATGGGAAGGAGTCGGAAATCACATCTCATGCTAAAGGGAGGGTCTCAGGTTTGGTATTAGAAGCATTGAGATATCACATCTCATGTTATAGGAAGAATCTCAGGTTTGGTATTAGAGGCATTGAGATATCACATCTCATGCTATCAGAAGGGTCTCAGGATTGGAATGGGAAGGAGTCGGATATCACATCTCATGCTAAAAGGGAGGGTCTCAGGTTTGGTATTAGAAGCATTGAGATATCACATCTCATGTTATAGGAAGAGTCCCAGGTTTGGTATTAGAGGCATTGAGATATCACATCTCATGCTATAGGAAGGGTCTCAGGATTGGAATGGGAAGAAGTTGGATATCACATCTCATGCTAAAGGAAGGGTCTCAGTTTTGGTAGAAGCATTGAGATATCACATCTCATGGTATAGGAAGGGTCTCAGGATTGGAATGGGAAGGAGTTGGATATCACATCTCATCCAATAGGAAGGATCTCAGGATTGGAATGGGAAAGATTTGGATGTCACATCTCTTGCTATAGGAAGGGTCTCAGGTTTTTTATTAGAAACATTGAGATATCACATCTCATGCTATAGGAAGGGTTTCAGGATTGGAATGGGAAGGAGTTGGATATCCCTTCTCATGCTATAGGAAGGGTCTCAGGTTGGAATGGGAAGGAGTTGGATATCACATCTCATGTTATAGGAAGGGTCTCAGGATTGGAATGGGAAGGATTTGGATATCACATCTCTTGCTATAGGAAGGGTCTCAGGTTTTTTATTAGAAACATTGAGATATCACAACTCATGCTATAGGAAGGGTTTCAGGATTGGAATGGGAAGGATTTGGATATCACATCTCATGCTAAAGGAAGGGTCTCAGGTTTGGAAGGGGAACGATTTGGATATCATATCTCATGTTATAGGACGGGTCCCAGGTTTGGTATTAGAAGCTTCGAGATATCACATCTCATGCTATATGAAGGGTATCAGGATTGGAATGGGATGGAGTTGGATATCACATCTCATGCTAAAGGAAGGGACTCAGGTTTGATAGAAGCATTGAGATATCACATCTCATGCTATAGGAAGGGTCTCAGGATTGGAATGGGAAGGAGTTGGATATCACATCTCATGCCATAGGAAGGGTCTCAGGTTTGGTATAAGCATTGAGATATCACATCTCTGCTATCGGAAGGGTCTCAGCATAGGAATGGGAAGGACTTAGATATCACATCTCATGCTATAGGAAGGGTTTCAGGATTGGAATGGGAAGGAGTTGGATATCCCTTCTCATGCTATAGGAAGGGTCTCAGGTTGGAATGGGAAGGAGTTGGATATCACATCTCATGTTATAGGAAGGGTCTCAGGATTGGAATGGGAAGGATTTGGATATCACATCTCTTGCTATAGGAAGGGTCTCAGGTTTTTTATTAGAAACATTGAGATATCACAACTCATGCTATAGGAAGGGTTTCAGGATTGGAATGGGAAGGATTTGGATATCACATCTCATGCTAAAGGAAGGGTCTCAGGTTTGGAAGGGGAACGATTTGGATATCATATCTCATGTTATAGGACGGGTCCCAGGTTTGGTATTAGAAGCTTCGAGATATCACATCTCATGCTATATGAAGGGTATCAGGATTGGAATGGGATGGAGTTGGATATCACATCTCATGCTAAAGGAAGGGACTCAGGTTTGATAGAAGCATTGAGATATCACATCTCATGCTATAGGAAGGGTCTCAGGATTGGAATGGGAAGGAGTTGGATATCACATCTCATGCCATAGGAAGGGTCTCAGGTTTGGTATAAGCATTGAGATATCACATCTCTGCTATCGGAAGGGTCTCAGCATAGGAATGGGAAGGACTTAGATATCACATCTCATGCTATAGGGAGGGTCTCAGTTTTGATATTAGAAGCATTGAGATATCACATTTCATGCTATTGGAAGGGTCTCAGGATTGGAATGGGAAGGAGTTGGATATCACATCTCAAGCTATCTCAGGATTGGAATGGGAAGGAGTTTGATATCACATCTCAAGCTATAGGAAGGGTCTCAGGTTTGGAAGGGGAAGGATTTGGATCTCACATCTCATGTTTTAGGACGGGTCTCAGGTTTGGTATTAGAAGCATTGAGATATCACATCTCATGGCATATGAAGGGTCTCAGGATTGGAATGGGAAGGAGTTGGATATCACATCTCAAGCTATCACAGGATTGGAATGGGAAGGAGTTTGATATCACATCTCAAGCTATAGGAAGGGTCTCAGGTTTGGAAAGGGAAGGATTTGGATTTCACATCTCATGTTATAGGACGGTTCTCATGTTTGGTTTTAGAAGCATTGAGATATCACATCTCATGCTATCGGAAGGGTCTCAGGTTTGGAAAGGGAAGGATTTGGATTTCACATATGTTATTCAATGGTTCTCAGGTTTGGTTTTAGAAGCATTAAGATATCACATCTCATGCTATAGGAAGGGTCTCAGGTTTGGAATGGGAAGGAGTTGGATACACATCTCATGTCATAGGAAGGATCTCAGGTTTGGTATTAGAAGCATTGTGATATCACATATCATGCTATAGGACGGGTCTCAGGATTGGAACGGGAAGGAGGTGGATATCACATCTCATGCTAAAGGAAAGATCTCAGGTTTGGAAGGGGAAGGATTTGGATCTCACATCTCATGTTTTAGGACGGGTGTCAGGTTTGGTATTAGAAGCATTGAGATATCACATCTCATGGTATAGGAAGGGTCTCAGGATTGGAATGGGAAGGAGTTGGATATCACATCTCAAGCTATCTCAGGATTGGAATGGGAAGGGGTTTGATATCACATCTCATGCTATCGGAAGGGTCTCAGGTTTGGAATGGGAAGGAGTTGGATATCACATCTCATGTTATAGGAAGGATCTCAGGTTTGGTATTAGAAGCATTGAGATATCACATCTCATGCTATAGGAAGGGTCTCAGGATTGGAATGGGAAGGAGTTGGATATCACATGTCATGCTATAGGAAGGGTCTCAGGTTTGGTATAAGCATTGAGATATCCCATCTCATGCTATAGGAAGGGTCTCAGCATTGGAATCGGAAGGAGTTGTATTTGACATCTCATGCCATAGGAAGGGTCTCAGGTTTGGTATAAGCATTGAGATATCACATCTCTGCTATCGGAAGGGTCTCAGGATTGGAATGGGAAGGAGTTGGATATCCCATCTCGTTATAGGAAGGGTCTCAGGTTTGGTATTAGAAGCATTGAGATATCACATCTCATGCTATAGGAAGGGTCTCAGGATTGGAATGGGAAGGACTTGAATATCACATCTCATGTTATAGCAAGGGTCTCAGGTTTGGTATTAGAAGCATTGAGCTATCACATCTCATGCTATAGGAAGGGTCTCAGGATTGGAATGGGAAGGAGTTGGATATCACATCTCAAGCTATCTCAGGATTGGAATGGGAAGGAGTTGGATATCACATCTCATGCTATAGGAAGGGTCTCAGGTTTGATAGAAGCATTGAGATATCACATCTCATGCTGTAGGAAGGGTATCAGGATTGGAATGGGATGGAGTTGGATATCACATCTCATGCTAAAGGAAGGGACTCAGGTTTGATAGAAGCATTGAGATATCACATCTCATGCTGTAGGAAGGGTCTCAGGATTGGAATGGGAAGGAGTTGGATATCACATCTCATGCCATAGAAAGGGTCTCAGGTTTGGTATAAGCATTGAGATATCACATCTCTGCTATCGGAAGGGTCTCAGGATAGGAATGGGAAGGACTTAGATATCACATCTCATGCTATAGGGAGGGTCTCAGTTTTGATATTAGAAGCATTGAGATATCACATTTCATGCTATTGGAAGGGTCTCAGGATTGGTATTAGAAGCATTGAGATATCACATCTCATGGCATATGAAGGGTCTCAGGATTGGAATGGGAAGGAGTTGGATATCACATCTCAAGCTATCACAGGATTGGAATGGGAAGGAGTTTGATATCACATCTCAAGCTATAGGAAGGGTCTCAGGTTTGGAAAGGGAAGGATTTGGATTTCACATCTCATGTTATAGGACGGTTCTCATGTTTGGTTTTAGAAGCATTGAGATATCACATCTCATGCTATCGGAAGGGTCTCAGGTTTGGAAAGGGAAGGATTTGGAATTCACATATGTTATTCAATGGTTCTCAGGTTTGGTTTTAGAAGCATTAAGATATCACATCTCATGCTATAGGAAGGGTCTCAGGTTTGGAATGGGAAGGAGTTGGATACACATCTCATGTCATAGGAAGGATCTCAGGTTTGGTATTAGAAGCATTGTGATATCACATATCATGCTATAGGAAGGGTCTCAGGATTGGAACGGGAAGGTGGTGGATATCACATCTCATGCTAAAGGAAAGATCTCAGGTTTGGAAGGGGAAGGATTTGGATCTCACATCTCATGTTTTAGGACGGGTGTCAGGTTTGGTATTAGAAGCATTGAGATATCACATCTCATGGTATAGGAAGGGTCTCAGGATTGGAATGGGAAGGAGTTGGATATCACATCTCAAGCTATCTCAGGATTGGAATGGGAAGGGGTTTGATATCACATCTCATGCTATCGGAAGGGTCTCAGGTTTGGAATGGGAAGGAGTTGGATATCACATCTCATGTTATAGGAAGGATCTCAGGTTTGGTATTAGAAGCATTGAGATATCACATCTCATGCTATAGGTAGGGTCTCAGGATTGGAATGGGAAGGAGTTGGATATCACATGTCATGCTATAGGAAGGGTCTCAGGTTTGGTATAAGCATTGAGATATCCCATCTCATGCTATAGGAAGGGTCTCAGCATTGGAATCGGAAGGAGTTGTATTTGACATCTCATGCCATAGGAAGGGTCTCAGGTTTGGAATAAGCATTGAGATATCACATCTCTGCTATCGGAAGGGTCTCAGGATTGGAATGGGAAGGAGTTGGATATCACATCTCATGCTAAAGGGAGGGTCTCAGGTTTGGAAGGGGAAGGATTTGGATACCACATCTCATGTTATAGGAAGGATCTCAGGTTTGGTATTAGAAGCATTGAGATATCACATCTCATGCTATCGGAAGGATCTCAGGTTTGGTATTATAGGCATTGAGATATCACATCTCATGCTATCAGAAGGGTCTCAGGATTGGAATGGGAAGGAGTCGGAAATCACATCTCATGCTAAAGGGAGGGTCTCAGGTTTGGTATTAGAAGCATTGAGATATCACATCTCATGTTATAGGAAGAATCTCAGGTTTGGTATTAGAGGCATTGAGATATCACATCTCATGCTATCAGAAGGGTCTCAGGATTGGAATGGGAAGGAGTCGGATATCACATCTCATGCTAAAAGGGAGGGTCTCAGGTTTGGTATTAGAAGCATTGAGATATCACATCTCATGTTATAGGAAGAATCCCAGGTTTGGTATTAGAGGCATTGAGATATCACATCTCATGCTATAGGAAGGGTCTCAGGATTGGAATGGGAAGGAGTTGGATATCACATCTCATGCTATAGGAAGGGTCTCAGGTTTTTTATTAGAAACATTGAGATATCACATCTCATGCTATAGGAAGGGTTTCAGGATTGGAATGGGAAGGAGTTGGATATCCCTTCTCATGCTATAGGAAGGGTCTCAGGTTGGAATGGGAAGGAGTTGGATATCACATCTCATGTTATAGGAAGGGTCTCAGGATTGGAATGGGAAGGATTTGGATATCACATCTCTTGCTATAGGAAGGGTCTCAGGTTTTTTATTAGAAACATTGAGATATCACAACTCATGCTATAGGAAGGGTTTCAGGATTGGAATGGGAAGGATTTGGATATCACATCTCATGCTAAAGGAAGGGTCTCAGGTTTGGAAGGGGAACGATTTGGATATCATATCTCATGTTATAGGACGGGTCCCAGGTTTGGTATTAGAAGCTTCGAGATATCACATCTCATGCTATATGAAGGGTATCAGGATTGGAATGGGATGGAGTTGGATATCACATCTCATGCTAAAGGAAGGGACTCAGGTTTGATAGAAGCATTGAGATATCACATCTCATGCTATAGGAAGGGTCTCAGGATTGGAATGGGAAGGAGTTGGATATCACATCTCATGCCATAGGAAGGGTCTCAGGTTTGGTATAAGCATTGAGATATCACATCTCTGCTATCGGAAGGGTCTCAGGATAGGAATGGGAAGGACTTAGATATCACATCTCATGCTATAGGGAGGGTCTCAGTTTTGATATTAGAAGCATTGAGATATCACATTTCATGCTATTGGAAGGGTCTCAGGATTGGAATGGGAAGGAGTTGGATATCACATCTCAAGCTATCTCAGGATTGGAATGGGAAGGAGTTTGATATCACATCTCAAGCTATAGGAAGGGTCTCAGGTTTGGAAGGGGAAGGATTTGGATCTCACACCTCATGTTTTAGGACGGGTCTCAGGTTTGGTATTAGAAGCATTGAGATATCACATCTCATGGTATATGAAGGGTCTCAGGATTGGAATGGGAAGGAGTTGGATATCACATCTCAAGCTATCACAGGATTGGAATGGGAAGGAGTTTGATATCACATCTCAAGCTATAGGAAGGGTCTCAGGTTTGGAAAGGGAAGGATTTGGATTTCACATCTCATGTTATAGGATGGTTCTCATGTTTGGTTTTAGAAGCATTGAGATATCACATCTCATGCTATCGGAAGGGTCTCAGGTTTGGAAAGGGAAGGATTTGGATTTCACATATGTTATTCAATGGTTCTCAGGTTTGGTTTTAGAAGCATTAAGATATCACATCTCATGCTATAGGAAGGGTCTCAGGTTTGGAATGGGAAGGAGTTGGATACACATCTCATGTTATAGGAAGGATCTCAGGTTTGGTATTAGAAGCATTGTGATATCACATATCATGCTATAGGAAGGGTCTAAGGATTGGAACGGGAAGGAGGTGGATATCACATCTCATGCTAAAGGAAAGATCTCAGGTTTGGAAGGGGAAGGATTTGGATCTCACATCTCATGTTTTAGGACGGGTGTCAGGTTTGGTATTAGAAGCATTGAGATATCACATCTCATGGTATAGGAAGGGTCTCAGGATTGGAATGGGAAGGAGTTGGATATCACATTTCAAGCTATCTCAGGATTGGAATGGGAAGGAGTTTGATATCACATCTCATGCTATCGGAAGGGTCTCAGGTTTGGAATGGGAAGGAGTTGGATATCACATCTCATGTTATAGGAAGGATCTCAGGTTTGGTATTAGAAGCATTGAGATATCACATCTCATGCTATAGGAAGGGTCTCAGGATTGGAATGGGAAGGAGTTGGATATCACATCTCATGCTATAGGAAGGGTCTCAGGTTTGGTATAAGCATTGAGATATCCCATCTCATGCTATAGGAAGGGTCTCAGCATTGGAATCGGAAGGAGTTGTATTTGACATCACATGCCATAGGAAGGGTCTCAGGTTTGGTATAAGCATTGAGATATCACATCTCTGCTATCGGAAGGGTCTCAGGATTGGAATGGGAAGGAGTTGGATATCCCATCTCGTTATAGGAAGGGTCTCAGGTTTGGTATTAGAAGCATTGAGATATCACATCTCATGCTATAGGAAGGGTCTCAGGTTGGAATGGGAAGGACTTGAATATCACATCTCATGTTATAGCAAGGGTCTCAGGTTTGGTATTAGAAGCATTGAGATATCACATCTCATGCTATAGGAAGGGTCTCAGGATTGGAATGGGAAGGACTTGGATATCACATCTCATGATAAAGGAAGGGTCTAAGGTTTCGAAGGCGAAGGATTTGGATATCACATCTCATGTTATAGGACCGGTCTCAGGTTTGGTATTAGAAGCATTGAGATATCACATCTCATGCTATAGGAAGGGTCTCAGAATTGGAATGGGAAGGAGTTGGATATCAGATCTCAAGCTATAGGAAGGGTCTCAGGATTGGAATGGGAAGGAGTTTGATATCACATTTCATGCCATGGTATGGGTCTCAGGTTTTGTAGAAGCATTGGGATATCACAACTCATGCTATCGGAAGGGTATCAGGATTGGATTTGGAAGGAGTTGGATATCCCATCTCATGCTATAGGAAGGGTCTCAGGTTGGAATGGGAAGGAGTTGGATATCACATCTCATGTTATAGGAAGGGTATCAGGATTGGAATGGGAAGGACTTGGATATCACATCTCATGCTATAGGAAGGCTATCAGGTTTGGAAGGGGAAGGAGTTGGATATCACATTTCATGTTAGAGGTAGGATCTCAGGTTTGGTATTAGAGGCATTGAGATATCACATCTCATGCTATCGGAAGGATCTCAGTATTGGAATGGGAAGGAGTTGGATATCACATCTCATGCTAAAGGGAGGGTCTCAGGATTGGAAAGGGAAGTAGTTGGATATCACATTTCATGTTAGAGGAAGGATCTCAGGTTTGGTATTAGAAGCATTGAGATATCACATCTCATGCTATAGGAAGGGTCTCAGGATTGGAATGGGAAGGAGTTGGATATCACATCTCATGCTATAGGAAGGGTCTCAGGAATGGAATGGGAAGGAGTTTTATATGACATCTCATGCCATAGGAAGGATCTCAGGTTTGGTATTTGAAGCATTGAGACATCACATCTCATGTTATAGGAAGGGTCTCAGGATTGGAATGGGAAGGAGTTGGATATCGCATCTCATGCTATAGGAAGGGTCTCAGGTTTGGTATAAGAATTGAGATGTCACATCTCATGCTATAGGAAGGGTCTCAGGTTTGGTATAAGCATTGAGATATCACATCTCTGCTATCGGAAGGGTCTCAGGATTGGAATGGGAAGGAGTTGGATATCCCATCTTATGTTATAGGAAGGGTCTCAGGTTTGGTATTAGAAGCATTGAGATATCACATCTCATGCTATAGGAAGGGTCTCAGGATTGGAATGGGAAGGACGTGAATATCACATCTCATGCTATAGGGAGGCTCTCACGTTTGGAAAGGGAAAGAGTTGGATATCACATTTCATGTTAGAGGTAGGATCTCAGGTTTGGTATTAGAGGCATTGAATATCACATCTCATGCTATCAGAAGGGTCTCGGGATTGGAATGGGAAGGAGTTGGATATCACATCTCATGCTAAAGGGAGGGTCTCAGGTTTGGAAGGGGAAGGATTTTGATATCACATCTCATGTTATAGGAAGGATCTCAGGTTTGGTATTAGAAGCATTGAGATATCACATCTCATGCTATCGGAAGGATCTCAGGTTTGGTATTAGAGGGATTGAGATATCACATCTCATGCTATTGGAAGGGTATCAGGATTGGATTTGGAAGTAGTTGGATATCCCATCTCATGCAATAGGAAGGGTCTCAGGTTGGAATGGGAAGGAGTTGGATATCACATCTCATGTTATAGGAAGGGTCTCAGGATTGGAATGGGAAATACTTCGATATCACATCTCATGCTATAGGAAGGCTCTCAGGTTTGGAAGGGGAAGGAGTTGGATATCACATTTCATGTTAGAGGTAGGATCTCTAGTTTGGTAAGAGGCATTGGGATATCACATCTCATGCTATCAGAAGGGTCTCAGGATTGGAATGGGAAGGAGTTGGATATCACATCTCATGCTAAAGGGAGGGTCTCAGCTTTGGAAGGGGAAGGATTTGGATATCACATCTCGTGTTATAGGAAGGGTCTCAGGATTGGAATGGGAAGGGGTTTTATATGACATCTCATGCCATAGGAAGGATCTCAGGTTTGGTATTAGAAGCATTGAGACATCACATCTCATGTTATAGGAAGGGTCTCAGGATTGGAATGGGAAGGAGTTGGATATCACATCTCATGCTGTAGGAAGGGTCTCAGGTTTGGATAAGCATTGAGATATCACATCTCATGCTATAGGAAGGGTCTCAGGATCGGAATGGGAAGGTGTTGTATATGACATCTCATGCCATTGGAAGGGTCTCAGGTTTGGTATAAGCATTGAGATATCACATCTCTGCTATCGGAAGGGTCTCAGGATCGGAATGGGAAGGAGTTGTATATGACATCTCATGCCATTGGAAGGGTCTCAGGTTTGGTATAAGCATTGAGATATCACATCTCTGCTATTGGAAGGGTCTCAGGATTGGAATGGGAAGGAGTTGGATATCACATCACTTGCTATAGGAAGGGCCTCAGGTTTTGTATTAGAAGCATTGAGACATCACATCTCATGCTATTGGAAGGGTCTCAGGTTTGGTATAAGCATTGAGATATCACATCTCTGCTATCGGAAGGGTCTCAGGATTGGAATGGGAAGGAGTTGGATATCCCATCTCATGTTATAGGAAGGGTCTCAGGTTTGGTATTAGAAGCATTGAGATATCACATCTCATGCTATAGGAAGGGTCTCAGGATTGGAATGGGAAGGAGTTGGATATCACATCTCATGCTATAGGGAGGGTGTCAAGTTTGATATTAGAAGCATTGAGATAACAAATCTCATGATATCGGAAGGGTCTCAGGATTGGAATGGGAAGGAGTTGGATATCACATCTCATGATAAAGTAAGGCTCTAAGGTTTGGAAGGGGAAGGATTTGGATATCACATCTCATGTTATAGGAAGGGTCTCAGGATTGGAATGGGAAGGAGTTTGATATCACATCTCATGCCATAGTATGGGTCTCAGGTTTGGTAGAAGCATTGAGATATCAAGTCTCATGGTATAGGAAGGGTCTCAGAATTGGAAAGGGAAGGAGTTGGATATCACATCTCAAGCTATAGGAAGGGTCTCAGGATTGGAATGGGAAGGAGTTTGATATCAGATCTCATGTCATAGTATGTGCCTCAGGTTTGGTAGAAGCATTGGGATATCACATCTCATGCTATCGGAAGGGTATCAGGATTGGATCTGGAAGGAGTTGGATATCCCATCTCATGCTATAGGAAGGGTGTCAGGTTGGAATCGGAAGGAGTTGGATATCACATCTCATGTTATAGGAAGGGTCTCCGGATTGGAATGAGAAGGACTTGGATATCACATCTCATGCTATAGGAAGGCTCTCAGGTTTGGAAAGGGAAGGAGTTGGATATCACATTTCATGTTAGAGGTAGGATCTCAGGTTTGGTATTAGAAGCATTGAGATATCACATCTCATGCTATAGGAAGGGTCTCAGGATTGGAATGGGAAGGAGTTGGATATCACATCTCATGTTATAGGAAGGGTCTCAGGTTTGGAAGGGGAAGGAATTGGATATCATATCTCATGTTATAGGACGGGTCTCAGGTTTGGTATTAGAAGCTTTGAGATGTCACATCTCATGCTATAGGAAGGGTCTCAGGATTGGAATGGGAAGGAGTTGGATATCACATCACATGCTAAAGGAAGGGACTCAGGTTTGATAGAAGCATTGAGATATCACATCTCATGCTATAGGAAGGGTCTCAGGATTGGAATGGGAAGGAGTTGGATATCACATCTCATGCCATAGGAAGGGTCTCAGGTTTGGTATAAGCATTGAGATATCACATCTCTTCTATCGGAAGGGTCTCAGGATAGGAATGGGAAGGACCTAGATATCACATCTCATGCTATAGGGAGGGTCTCAGTTTTGATATTAAAAGCATTGAGATATCACATATGATATTGGAAGGGTCTCAGTATTGGAATTGGAAGGAGTTGGATATCACATCTCATGCTATAGGGAGGTTCTCAGGTTTGATATTAGAAGCATTGAGATATCACATATGCTATTGGAAGGGTCTCAGTATTGGAATTGGAAGAAGTTGGATATCACATCTCATGCTATCGGAAGGGTCTCAGGATTGGAATGGGAAGTAGTTGGATATCACATATGCTAAAGGAAAGGTCTCAGGTTTGGAAGGGGAAGGATTTGGATCTCACATCTCATGTTTTAGGACGGGTCTCAGGTTTGGTATTAGAAGCATTGAGATATGACATCTCATGCCATAGGAAGGGTCTCAGAATTGGAATGGGAAGGATTTGGATATCACATTTCAAGCTATCTCAGGATTGGAATGGGAAGGAGTTTGATATCACATCTCATGCTATCGGAAGGGTCTCAGGTTTGGAATGGGAAGGAGTTGGATATCACATCTCATGTTATAGGAAGGGTCTCAGGTTTGGAAGGGGAAGGAATTGGATATCATATCTCATGTTATAGGACGGGTCTCAGGTTTGGTATTAGAAGCTTTGAGATGTCACATCTCATGCTATAGGAAGGGTCTCAGGATTGGAATGGGAAGGAGTTGGATATCACATCTCATGCTAAAGGAAGGGACTCAGGTTTGATAGAAGCATTGAGATATCACATCTCATGCTATAGGAAGGGTCTCAGGATTGGAATGGGAAGGAGTTGGATATCACATCTCATGCCATAGGAAGGGTCTCAGGTTTGGTATAAGCATTGAGATATCACATCTCTTCTATCGGAAGGGTCTCAGGATAGGAATGGGAAGGACTTAGATATCACATCTCATGCTATAGGGAGGGTCTCAGTTTTGATATTAGAAGCATTGAGATATCACATATGCTATTGGAAGGGTCTCAGTATTGGAATTGGAAGGAGTTGGATACCACATCTCATGCTATAGGGAGGTTCTCAGGTTTGATATTAGAAGCATTGAGATATCACATATGCTATTGGAAGGGTCTCAGGATTGGAATGGGAAGTAGTTGGATATCACATATGCTAAAGGAAAGGTCTCAGGTTTGGAAGGGGAAGGATTTGGATCTCACATCTCATGTTTTAGGACGGGTCTCAGGTTTGGTATTAGAAGCATTGAGATATGACATCTCATGCCATAGGAAGGGTCTCAGAATTGGAATGGGAAGGAGTTGGATATCACATCTCAAGCTATCTCAGGATTGGAATGGGAAGGAGTTTGATATCACATCTCATGCTATATGAAGGGTCTCAAGATTGGAATCGGAAGGAGTTGGATACCACATCTCATGCTAAAGGGAGGGTCTCAGGTTTGGAAGGGGAAGGATTTGGATATCACATCTCATGTTATAGGAAGGGTCTCAGGTTTGGTATTAGAAGCATTGAGATATCATATCTCATGCTATCGGAAGGATCTCAGGTTTGGTATTATAGGCATTGAGATATCACATCTCATGCTATCAGAAGGGTCTCAGGATTGGAATGGGAAGCAGTCGGATATCACATCTCATGCTAAAGGGAGGGTCTCAGGTTTGGTATTAGAAGCATTGAGATATCACATCTCATGTTATAGGAAGAATCTCAGGTTTGGTATTAGAGGCATTGAGATATCACATCTCATGCTATCAGAAGGGTCTCAGGATTGGAATGGGAAGGAGTCGGATATCACATCTCATGCTAAAGGGAGGGTCTCAGGTTTGGTATTAGAAGCATTGAGATATCACATCTCATGTTATAGGAAGAATCTCAGGTTTGGTATTAGAGGCATTGAGATATCACATCTCATGCTATAGGAAGGGTCTCAGGATTGGAATGGGAAGGAGTTGGATATCACATCTCATGCAAAAGGAAGGGTCTCAGTTTTGGTAGAAGCATTGAGATATCACATCTCATGGTATAGGAAGGGTCTCAGGATTGGAATGGGAAGGAGTTGGATATCACATCTCATCCAATAGGAAGGATCTCAGGATTGGAATGGGAAGGATTTGGATGTCACATCTCTTGCTATAGGAAGGGTCTCAGGTTTTTTATTAGAAACATTGAGATATCACATCTCATGCTATAGGAAGGGTTTCAGGATTGGAATGGGAAGGAGTTGGATATCCCTTCTCATGCTATAGGAAGGGTCTGAGGTTGGAATGGGAAGGAGTTGGATATCATATCTCATGTTATAGGAAGGGTCTCAGGATTGGAATGGGAAGGATTTGGATATCACATCTCTTGCTATAGGAAGGGTCTCAGGTTTTTTATTAGAAACATTGAGATATCACATCTCATGCTATAGGAAGGATTTCAGGATTGGAATGGGAAGGATTTGGATATCACATCTCATGCTAA